>NC_058518.1:261836876-262139906 GCF_904849725.1 Hordeum vulgare subsp. vulgare | reverse complement strand
TCCTTCTTTTACTTCTTCTTCTCTTTCTCTTCTTCTACGTAGCTTAGACTCATCCAACAAAGCCTAAATTGGCTAATTATCCATCTAAATGACATAATTAGCTTAGTTAGCTCCAAAATGGTCTATTTAATAAAAACATGACCTATACTTAGCTAATTATCCTCGAAATGACATAATTAGCTCCAAAAAGGCATTCTTAGCCAATTTAGCCCGAAGAAGGGGACGAGAGGAGAAGAAAGAGGAAAAATGAAAGGAAGGAAGAAGAAGAAGAGGAGAAGAAGAAGAAGGAGAGGGAGGAGGATAAGAAGAAGGAGAAGAAGGAGGAGAAGGAGCTCCTCCTTCTCCTTCTTCTTCCTCCTTCTTCCTCCTTCTCCTTCTCCTTCTTCTTTTCTTCTTCTTCTCCTCTTCCTTCTCCTTCTCCTCCTCCTCCTCCTCCTTCTTTTACTTCTTCTTCTCTTTCTCTTCTTCTACGTAGCTTAGACTCATCCAACAAAGCCTAAATTGGCTAATTATCCATCTAAATGACATAATTAGCTTAGTTAGCTCCTAGATGGTCTATTTAATAAAACATGACCTATAGTTAGCTAAGTTCCCTCCTAAATGACATAATAAGGGTTACGTAGCTGGAACATGACCTATTCCCCTAACTTAGGTATTAAATGGCCTATAATTAGCCTAGCTAGATCAAAAATGGCTTAATAAGCATAGTTTGCTCCGGAATGACCTATTTTACCCAAGTTAGCTCCGAAACGACCTATAGTTAGCTAGGGTTACACATAATGACATAATTAGCTTAGTTAGCTCCTAAATGGTCTATACTTCGCTAATTTCTCTCCAAAATAACCTATATATACACTACTTCATCTAGTATTATTCTTCTAACTTTCTTATTTGTCATTTTGCAGATTACCTTCACTTCACAGGAAGCTTGGAAAATATTGATGGAATGCTTGAAGATGATTTCTTGTACCATGGGTTGTATTGAAACTATTGTAGTATATGAATATATGAAACTTTGTATGCACGTGGATGAAACTGGTGTAATATATGAAACTTTGTATGCACGTGGATACAACTTGAAAGCTGGATATAAGAGGTTATTTTAATATGGTTATGAGTACGGAAAGAAATTTATTTATGTCAAATATATATATATATATATATATATATATATATATATCCTGATTATTGTTAAAAATGTTGGATATAACAAAAAATAAATAGAAAAGGGGCTGGTTCCCCTCTTTGCCGTCTGCCCCCACATGGCAAAGGGGGGAGGCAGACGGCAAAGGGGGGAATCTGCCCCCTCTCCCTCCCCTCTTTGTCGTCTGCCCCCACATGGCAAAGGGGGGAGGCAGACGACAAAGGGGGGAATCTGCCCCCTCTCTCTCCCCTCTTTGTCGTCTGCCCCCACATGGCAAAGGGGGGAGGCAGACGGCAAAGGGGGGAATCTGCCCCCTCTATCTCCCCTCTTTGCCATCTGCCCCCACATGGCAAAGGGGGGAGGCAGACGGCAAAGGGAGGAGGCCTGCCATTAACACTTAACGGGGACGTTGCAATATATGCCGTCCCAGTTAATTTGTCGTCTGCCCCCTCATGGCAAAGTTTCTTTGCCGTCCGCTTTGGGAAAGCAGACGGCAAAGAACCTCTTCACCGGATTTTTTTTACCATCTACTTTGTCGTCTGCTGACCCACGGCAAAGCCTTTGCCGTCCGTGGTTGCACCCTTTGCCGTCCGCTTTGGCAGACGGCAAATTTATGAATTTCATAGTGTCTATAGACCCTTTTTAAATACTGCATGGGCTATTATCGATTGCAACAAAATCAAAGTTACTTTTCATGTCAATGGTAAACAACACACAATGCACCTTCTCAAGATACAAGCTTCGATAAATAATATCAATTCCATTGAGCAAACTGCCGCAATTACTATTGGAGGGTTTATATTTCGTCTTCCTACCATCAAGTAGAAATATGCAACTCTTATTATTGGGGATATGCACATCCCCATTGAGGTAACTTAGTGTTATACGAAAAAATTGGTTTCATGACACTCAAAAATGGTTTGTTAATAAGACTTGATCAACCTTATTAATAGATTATTTTTGAGAAGCATGTGGTCGATAAATTTAGTAGGCACAACCTACTGTATCCCAAGTTTTATTTTCTGTTATTTCATATTTTAATAAAGTAGAATGTCATATTTTCCATGGTTTATGAATTTTCCATGCAATAGAAATGTCTTGAAAATGAAAGTTCTCAGAATGTCCTAAAAATTTAGTATGAGTTTTTCTAGAATAAATAAGAATTTTGGTGTTGGAGACCCCCCACGAGGTGCAACTCTGATCCACAAGCTCATAGGGCACACCCACCCCCTAGGGCATGCCCACCAAGCTTGTGGGTCCCACAGGGACCAACTCACTTGACACCCATGCACACAATCGTCTCCTACCTCGAGAAAAGAAATCACCTTCGATTCCAAGCTTGTGTTCTTCCTCATGTTCGAGTGATTTCCGATCGCTTTGCTCGGAACTCCATTTTCCGAAACTGTTTTGAGGAATTGCTCCATGGTATGTGACTCCTCCATTGCTGCAATTAGTTTTCGTTCTAGTGCTTTATATTTTGTATGTTGGTGACCATGTATATGAGCTTGCATGTCAAATTTGTGTGGTTCAAAGTAGTTTTGATGAACTGTATGACGTCTAGGCATTTGTGGGAATAGTTAATATCGATTTTATTAAGTTTTTTTCACTTTTATTTTGAGGGACTAAAAATTTCAGAAATTTTCAAAAAAAATCTTAGGAAAATACTCCATGGTGATTTTTCAAGGAAGAGTTCCGTGAGGTCAGTAATTCGTGAACCAGACCTAGAACCTTGGAGGGAAGCTCTTGTGAAACCGTGTGAATGGCCTTTAGTGGAATTCATGAACAACGTGGGCATCAAGAAGACTTCAACATGTACGTACGGAATGCAGGGTTGCCGGACTTCCCATCGGAAAAGTGCCCACAATTTTGATTCATACAGAGGTTTGAATTTATATCTCACCATTCCTCTTATGATGTTATATTTGATCGATATGGTGAATCCTCTCGCATGAACATTGAAGAATTTTGCACCATGTGTAAAATACCTTGTTGGGGTACTTGCATTGAACCTTGGAAGAGATATTGCTATGAATTCCTCACGAACCTCACTCGGGGAGAAACCAAAAGAATCACAAAAGCTAGAGTTGGTAGCATCTATTTCCATGCAATTCAATATTTTTTCCTATTTATAGGAAGATGTATAAACGGCAAACATGACTTGAGCACCCTTTGCACGACTGATCTGGGCATTCTTAAGAGTGTTGTGCACGGAGATAGAACATTTAATATTGGTCCCATCATTGTCCGCCGTCCATAACTTAATTCTAAGGTTGGGGACTTTTATAGTGGAATTTATGCCACTCGCTTAGCTGCTCATTTGGGGGTGCAAATTACTCCACTTCAACAGCGCTTCTATGCTTGCCTCTCTAGGTATTAGGTTCATGACAAACAAAAACATTTTCAGACCCCGTCATTTTATCCTTAGTGGCAACAATAGAAAAACATGTCTTTTCCCCTTCCGCCCCTGGGATATATAGCACTGCAAGATTGAACGCACCACAATGCATCACTCACAGTGAAGATAAATCAATCTAGTTGGATAAACCAAACACTTAGATCGAAGAGAAGTATGAAACTATACTAATCTTGCATAATAGAATTCAGAGGAGACTAAATTGCATTCAATCAATAATGTGATCATAAACTCACAATTCATAGGATCCCAACAAACACACCAAAAAAGATAACTATATCGAATAGATCACCGCGAGAATCGTGATAAACATTGTATTGAATATCATAGAGAGAGAAGAAGCCATCTAGGTACTATGTGTGGTGGATTACTCACATCATCATGGAGGCAGCAGGGTTGATGTTGATTGCCCCTCCAATAGGGCACTAGAAAAGGTCTCCATATGGCATCATGGTGGAACAGAGACTTGCAGTAGCGGAAAAAGTGTTTCGGGTGGCTCTCTCATGTTTGAGAATATTCCAGAATTTATAGAAGTGGAATTAGGTCAAGAGGACCAATGAGGGCCCATAAGCCTGTAGTGTGTGCCCTACCAACCAGGTCGCACCCTCCGAGCTTGTGGACACCTTCTGCAGTGCCTCGCCCCCCCCCCCCCCCCCCCGAAGCTTCGTGGGCCCAAAATATTCCAAAAAATCACCAAAACTTTTCATCGTGTTTGGACTCTATTTGGTGTTGATTTTCTCCTAAAGTAAAAAGACGCAAAAAACAAGAACTGGCAGTGGGCAGTGGATTAATAGGTCAGTTCCCAAAAATAATATAAATAGCATATTATTGCATATAAAGTATCCAAGGTTCATAATATAATAGCATGGAACAATAAAAATTATCGATACGTAGCAGACGTGTCAACATCCACCTAGTGATAATAATAATGATGATAATGATAATAATGATGTCAATGTAGAAATAGAACATGTTGTTGATCTTGATAATCCACCTCCTCAGAATAAAAAATACGGTAAAAGAGATTTCATTGGTAGAAAATATGGTAGAGAAAGAGAGGCATGGGTTGAAAAACCTATGCCTTTTCCTAGTAAACCTACGAAAGGTAAGGATGAGGAAGATTTTGAGTGCTTTACTAAAATGCTTAGACTTGTATTTTTGCGAACATGTTTGATAGATATTTTCAAAATGCCTCCTTATGTTAAATATATGAAAGATATTGTCACTAATAAAAGGAATATACCTAAAACTGAAATTTCCATCATGCTTGCAAATTATTCTTGTAAGGGTGGAGTACTTAAGAAGTTAGGAGATCCAGGAATACCTACTATACCTTGCTCCATTAGAAGAAATTATGTCAAAACCACCTTGTGTGATTTATGAGCTAGTGTTAGTGTTATGCCATTATCTATATATAGAAGACTTTATTTTGATAAATTGATACACGCGGAAATATCTTTGCAAATGGCTGATAAAACCACTGTTGTACCCATTGATACTTGTGAGGATGTTCCAGTTGTAGTTGCAAATGTTACTATCTTGGTGGATTTTTCTATTCTTTATATGCCCAAGGACGATATCATGATGATTATCCTTGGTATACCTTTTTTGAATACTGTAGGGGTTGTTACTGATTGTAGCAAAAGCAAGGCCACTTTTCATGTCAATTGAAACCAACATATGGTATTCTTGCAGGAATATTGTAGAAGTTTAGTGAATAATATCAATTCCATTAAACCAATCGAGACAATTACTATTGGAGAATTCAAATTTCCTCTCGCTGCTGTCAAAAAGAGATATGCAATTCTTATTAGTGGGGAGATGATATCCTCATAGAGGTAAGTTAGTGTTATATATGAAGATTTTTTGGTTCCATGTTATTCAGAAATGGTTTGTTAATAAGACTTGATCAACCTTATTAATGGATTCTTTCTCAAAAGCATGTGGTCGATAAATTTACTAAGCACAACTTGTTGTATCCCTAGTTTACCTTTTGTTATTTAAAGTTTTAATCAAGTAGAATGTCATGGTTATTCTATTTTCTGAAATTATTTGTGCAATAAAAAATGTCCCAGAAATAAAAGTTCTCGGAATGACGTGAAAATTTAGTATGATTTTTTCCATAATAAATAATATTATTTGGCATTGGCTCACCCAAGGGGGTGCACTTGTAAGCCCCCACCACTTAGTGCATCAGCCCATTTCCCCCTCCCACCTATAGAAAAAATCACATTGCTTCCTAGCCCGAGCTCTTGCTCATTTTCGAGTGATTTTCGATCTCTTCGCTTGGAGCTCCCTTTCCAAAACTGTTTTGAGTAATTATTCCTTGGTATGTGATGCCTCCACTACTCCAATTATTTTTTGTTCTAATATTTTATGTTTTGCAAATTTTGCTACTGTCGGTGACCATGTATATGAGCTTGCATGTTGAATTTGTATGGTTCAAAGTAGTTTTGATGCATGATATAGCCTCCAGACACTTGTGGGAGTAGTTGTTATCAATTTTGTTGAGTTTCCTTCACTTCTATTTTGAAGGACTAAAAATTTCAGAGATCTGTAGAGGAAAATTAAATGTTTAGGAAGATTTTCCACATAGGTTCTTCGAGCAAGAGCTAACCGAGGGTTGCGATTCGTGAACCAGATCTTGAACCCCCATGGGACGCACTTGCTAAACCATGTGAATGGCCACCTGGCGCCTTCATGAGTAGATCAGGCATCAAAGAAGAATTCAATATGTACATACAAAATGTAGAGTCGACAGACTTTTCGTTAGATAAGTGCCCGTAGTACCTTGATCTTAGTGATACCTTTGTGTGAAACTTTAAATATGTATATAATAGCTCATCTCATGATGTAATGTTTGACCTGTATCATAGTTCTTTCTTGCATGTTTGTTCATGAATTTTTAAATCTTGTAAAATTGCATTTTGGGGGAACTTTCCTTGAACCTTATAAAAGTGATTGCAATGCATTTCTCATGAGTATTACTCAAGATGAAACTAGGGGCATAACGCAAGCTAGAATTGGTAGTATTCATTTCCCTGCCATCCATGATTTCCCCTATTCATAGGAAGATGCATTAATGGTAAACAAGACCTCAGTACCTTGTGTGCACCCGATTTAAGCATTTTTAGAAGTGCGATATTAAGGGATAGACAATTTAACATGGGAGCCGTCATAGCTCGTTGCTTACCTAAAAACTTTCTTGATGGTGATCTTTTTGGTGGAATTTATGTCACTTGTTTAGATGCTTATCTTCACATACCCATTAAAGAAACTGATTCATTACTACCACCTAGTCACCTTGATTATGAGGCCAGGGAGCGTCATTTGTTTCTCAAAACAGCGACTTGAACATTTCGATATAGACTAATTTTTTACAAGCATCCTATTTTCCATATTACCTTGCATGTTCCTATCTTCTTAATCTTTCAAGAAAAACATAGGTACTGTATACTTAGGGAGGAAGCCGAGGCATACGAGGTGGCATAGGAGACTGTCCGCCATAATGAGGCAGCCCACCATGCACTAGCGACGGCGATGGAGTATAACCCAAACTATCTTCACGACTATGCCCGCACTAGTCGTGCCCACGGACCAAGTTAGGCCAAAATCCCAAGCTTGGGGGAGTACATATTTCTCACCGACATCACATTCTTGTACCACACATTCATTCCAGTTGTTGTTGTTCATCCTTTTTCATTGTGTATCCATGTTCAGTTTTATTTTTTGCTTTCTTTTGTGTGTTTGAAAAACATTCTAAAATCCAAAAATATTTTACGCTTCTTTTCGGTTTTTCTTTCTTGCATTTTATAGTTTGTAGTATTGAAAAGAAAACCCAAAAGATTTCCTATTCTTCTTTTGCCTGTTGGGAGCTTTCCTGTGTAAATAGCTTTTCTTATTTCTTGTTTTTCTTCTATTATTTTTGCTTTCTTCAAAAGCACTAAAAACTCCAAAAACATTTTAGTGTTTTTTTAAATTATTTTATTTTCTTTGAGTCGTCGTAAGGAGAAGATCATGCTAAAATTATTGAGTGGCTTTCATAAGCAATATTGTTGCTCTAATAAAGAGACAATGTTACCTTGTCTTCTCCTTTGAGTACGCTGTTTCACAGATTGCAGCTTAGTCCATGGCACATTTGCAATATTATTATTTTCACATCATTCGGTCATGCAAGTTAAGGGCAATAATGACAATAATTTGATGAAGTGACTGCACTGAAGGGAAGCTCGTATGAAATCTTCTTGTTTTATATGTTTGTAATTTTTTTAGCTCAGTCAATCTTGATTCAACATATTACGAGTAAACATGTTTACAATGAAATTAGAGATTATAGTTGCTCATGCCATGCTCAAATAGGTAGAGGTTGATAATGATTCATCTTGTGTGTCAACATGTGTTAAAATGGTTGTGATGTAGTATGTTAGTATGGCATCCTCCTCTGAATAATTCAAATGGCTTGACTTGGCACATGTTCAAACATGTAGTTGATTCAAAACCAATGCAACCTTGAGTAGGTCCATTTGTCATTAAGATCAGCCCTAGTGTTGTTATTCAATAGTTCTTGCAGCTGAGTGAATTGCATGTAGGCTTGTTGAGATAGAGGCTTGTGGAAGTGATGACTCATCTCTGAGAGATCCCATATGTGAGATAGAGTGATATCTGGTTCTGTGGTATAAGAAAAACATTTATGGTATTTCATCTTCAGAGCTCCATCTGTCCATGTATCCTCCCAGAAAAGAATTGAATCCCCTTTACCAGCCTTACAAACGGCCTTTTCCTTATACTGGGGCAGAAGTTGAAGAATATCTTTCCACCAATAGGAGCCAACCATCCTTTTGATTGGTAGTGAGCCTGAATAATAGGTTTCCGAGATAATCTGCACCCAGGGGATTGCTACCTCTTGAGCTTGCATTGGTTTTTCCATTGAAGAGGAAAGGGTGATGTAGCATAGTAGCAGTAAGTATTTCCCTCAGTTCGAGAACCAAGGTATCAATCCAGTAGGAGTATCAAGGCAAGTCTCCAAAGTACCTGCGCAAAAACAAACAAACTTGCACCCAACGCTATAAAGGGGTTGTCGATCCCTTCACGATTAATTGCAAGGTGAGATCTGAAGGTGGAAAGTGCAACAAAGTGAAAGTGTAGAGCTGAAAATATGATGTGAAGTAGACCCGGGGGCCATAGTGTTCACTAGAGGCTTCTCTCATGATAGCAAGTATTACGGTGGGTGAACGAATTACTGTCGAGCAATTGATAGAACCGCGCAAAGTCATGATGATATCTAAGGCAATGATCATACATATAGGCATCACGTCCGAGACAAGTAGACCGATACTGTCTGCATCTACTACTACTACACCACACATCGACCGCTATCCAGCATGCATCTAGTGTATTAAGTTCATAACAAACGGAGTAATGCCTTAAGAAAGATGACATGATTTAGAGGGATAAATTCATGCAATAGATATAAACCCCATCATTTTACCCTCGATGGCAACAACACCATGCGTGCCTCGCTACCCCTTCTGTCACTGGGTGAGGACACCGCACGGTATGAACCCAAAACAAAGCATTTATCCCATTGCAAGAATTGTAGATCAAGTTGGTCAAACAAAACCCACAACTCAAAGAGAATTACAAGGATACGAAATCATGCATATAAGAGATCAGAGGAAACTCAAATAACATTCATAGATAATCTGATCATAAATCCACGATTCATCGGATCTCGACAAACACACCGCAAAAGAAGATTACATCGGATAGATCTCCATGAAGATCATGGAGAACTTTGTATTGAAGATCCAAGAGAGATAAGAAGCCATCTAGCTACTAGCTATGGACCCGAAGGTCTGTGGTGAACTACTCACGCATCATCGGAGAGGCAATGGTGTTGATGAAGAGGCCCTCCGTGTCCGAATCCCCCCTCCGACAGGGCACCAGAACATGCCCGAGATGATCTTGCGGAGACAGGAGCTTGTGGCGGCGAAAAAGTATTTTCGTGGCTCCCTTTCGTGGTTTCAGATTTTTAGGGAATTTATAGGCGGAAGAAGTAGGGTAGGTGAGCCATAGGGGGCCCACAAGCCTGCTAGGCCCGCCCCCCTAAGCCGGGCCTGGGTGGCTTGTGACCTCCTCCGAGGTCCCCTGCCTTGGTTCTCAAGTTTCCTGTGTGTATTTTGTTATGGAAAAAAATCATTCCGCAGGTTTTAGTCCGTTTGGACTCCGTTTAATATTCTCCTTTGAAAAAGGTCAAAAACACGGGAAAACGGGAACAGGCACTTGGCACTGAGTTAATAGGTTAGTCCCTATAAAATATCATATTCGTGCATACAAAACATCCGAAGTTGACAAGATAATAGCATGGAACCATCAAAAATTATAGATACATTGGAGACGTATCAACCATCCCCAAGCTTAACTCATGCTCGTCCTCGAGTAGGGAAGTGATAAAGACTGAATTTTTGATGTGGAATGCTACCTAACATGTTTGTCCTTTGTAACTTCTTTCTTGTGGCATGAATGTTCAGATCCGTAAGATTCAAAACAATAGTTTGCTATTGACATGAAAACAATAATACTTCAAGCAAACTAGCAAGGTAATCATGAACTTTTGAAATAACAAGGCCAAAGAAAGTTATCCCTACAAAATCATATAGTCTGGCTATGCTCCATCGTCCCCACATAACGAATTTAAATCATGCACAAACCCGGTATTGACCAAGTAATTGTTTTCGCACTCTTACTTTCTCAAACTTTTTCAACTCTCATGCAATACATGAGCGTGAGCCATGGATATAGCACCATAGGTGGAATAGAGTGTGGTGGAGGTTGTGAGGCAAAAAGGAGGAGATGATCACATTGACTCAGCGTATTAATGGGCTATGGAGATGCCCATCAATAGATATCAATGTGAATGAGTAGGGATTACCATGCAACGGATGCACGAGAGCTAAAAGTGTGTGAAAACTCAAAAGGAGAACTAGTGGGTGTGCACCCAACTTGCTTGCTCACGAAGACCTAGGGAAGTTTTGAGGAAGCCCATCATTGGAATATACAAGCCAAGTTATATAATGAAGATTCCCACTAGTATATGGAAGTGTCAAAACAAGAGACTCTCAATCATGAAGAACATGGTGCTATTTTGAAGCACAAGTGTGGAAAAGGATAGTAGCATTGTCCCTTCTCTCTTTTTCTCTCAATTTTTTTGGTGGGCAACTTTGGCCTCTTTTCAATTTTACTCACATGGGACAATGCTCTAATAATAATGATCATCACACTTTTATTTAGATGACTCTATGGGAAATGCCTCCGGCAGTGTACTGGGATGTGCAACGATCTAGCTTAGCGTATGACGTTGGAACATCTCGCTAGCTATCTTACGATCATGCAAAGGCAATATGAAAGTGACGGCACAAGTCATGAGACGGAACGGTGGGAGTTGCATGGCAATATATCTCGGAATAGCTATGAAAATGCCATAATAGGTAGGTACGGTGGCTGTTTTGAGGAAGGTATATGGTGTGTTTGTGCACCGGCAAAAGTTGCGCGGCACTAGAGAGGCTAGCAATGGTGGAAGGTGAAAGTGCATCTATACCATGGACTCACATAGTCATGAAGAACTCATATACTTATTGCGAAAGTTTTATTAGTAATCAAAACAAAGTGCTAAACGCATACTCCTAGGGGAAGGGTTGGTAGGTGTTAACCATCGCGCGATCCCGACTGCCACACAAAGGATTACAATCAATAAATCAATTATGCTCCGACTTCCTAACATAGCGGTTCACCATACGTGCATGCTACGGGAATCACTAACTTCAACACAAGTATTTCTAGATTCAAAACACCCTACTAACATAACTCTAATATTACCAAATCCATGTCTCAAAACTAATTGAGAGGAATCAAACTTCTATTTATAATCAATGCACATGAATATAGAAGTTTTTATTATATCCTCTTTAGATGCCTATCATCTTTAGGTCTACTTTAATAGCACAAGCCAATTACCAAGTTACTCAGAGAGAGCACTCTCAAAAAGATATAAGTAAAGATCGAGAGTTTTTATTTCTCCAAAATATGACACGGTTGTGCTCTAAAAATATCTAAGTGAAGCACTAGAGCAAAGTTATCTAGCTCAAAAGATATAAGTGAGGCACATGCGAGCTAAATTGCCTAACACAAAAGATATAAGCGAAGCTCAATGAGTATTCTAGCAAAATCACGATGAGTGCATGTATCTCCCAAAAAGGTGTGCAGCAAGGATGATTGTGACACAACAAAAGAAAATACTCCTATAATACACGACACTCCAAGCAAAATACATATCATGTGGTGAATAAAAATATAGCTGCAAGTAACGTTACCGGTGGATTGAAGACGAAAGAGGGGATGCCTTCCCGAGGCATCCCCAAGCTTAGGATTTTTGGTGTCCTTTAATTTGGCTTGGGATTCCTGGGCATCCCCAAGCTTGAGCTCTTTCCACTCTTTATCCCATTATCCATGAGAACATCAACCAAAACTTGAAAACTTCACAACACAAAACTTAAACAGAAACTCGTGATATCATTAGCATAAGAAAACAAACCATCACTCTTTAGGTAGTGTAGTAAACTTGATTTATATTTAGATTGATGTTAGATTACTGTATTCTCACTTTTCCATGGCTAGAACCCCCCCGATACTATCCATAGTTTCATCAAAATAAGCAATCAACACAACAAAAACAGAATATGTCAAAAACAGACCAGTCTGTAGAAATCTGTATACTTCGTATACTTCTCGTATCTCAAAAATTCTGAACAATTATGACAATTAGGGCAATTGGCATATAAACCGTCCGCAAAAAGAATCAACTCAAAAGCTCTTTCTGGATAGGAATTAAAAATAATTTCGCGAGCACAAAGTTTCTGTGTTTTTCAGCAAGATCAAACAACCATCACCAAATCTAATCATAAAGGTTTTACTTGGCACAAACACAAAAAGAAACACAAAAAACACTATCATAACAGAATTATGATGGTGTGGACACAACAAAACAGAAAGTAAAAAAGCAAAAATAAATCCAGTGGGTTGCCTCTCAACAAGCGCTATTGTTTAACGCCCTTAGCTAGGCATTGATAATTCAATGATGCTCACATAAAAGATAGCAATCAGACACGAAGAGAGCATCATGAAATATGTGAAAAACATATATAAGTCTAACATACTTCCTATGCATAGGCATTTTATGAGAAAACAAATTATCAAGACAAGCAATAACCACCATATGCAAGGAAGAAGAAAGAGACAATAGCAATCTCAACATAACGAGAGGTGATTTAGTGACATGAAAGTTTCTACCACAATATTTTCCTCTCTCATAACAATTACATGTGGGATAATATTAAAATTCAACAATATAGCTATCACATAGGATATTATTTTCATGATACACATGCATGCAAAGTTGACGCTCTTCAAAAATAGTGGGATTATCATCAACTAAAGTCATGACTTCTCCAATCCCACTTTCAATATTATTGCAAATATCATAATCATCATGAGGCTTAAAATTTTTCAAGATCATAAGAAAAATCATTACCCCAATCATGATCATTGCAACAAGCAGTGGACATAGCAAAACTAGCATCCCCAAGCTTAGGTTTTTACATATTTTTAGCATGATTGACATTAATAGAATTCATAGTGAAACCATTGCAATCATGCTTTTCATTCAAGGAGCCCACGTGAATCACTTCATAAATTTCTTCATCACAATTTTCAGATTCACGCATCTCAAGAAAAACTTCATAAAGATAGTCAAGTGCACTCAACTCACTAGCAATTGGTTTAACATAATTGGATCTCTTAAAGAGATTAGCAAGTGGATGAGGATCCATATCAATAGATTTTCAGCAAGCGAAGATGCAAGCATATTGAAGGCACATAGCACACAAGCAAAGGAAAGGCAAACGAAAAAAGGCAAATATTTTGTAAATTTTGTTTTTTCAGAAGTGCGGGAGAGGAAAACGAGAGGCAAAAGGCAAAAAAGTAAATGCAACAGATGAGTTTGCGACAGTTACTTGGATAAGCTTCACTTAGAATAGTCCCCGACACCAGAAATTGACACGTTGAAGGGATACTATTCTTGACTTGATACTCCCGGCAACGGCGCCATAAATTCTTGTTGCTACCTCTTGAACTTGGGTTGGTTTTTCCCTTGAAGAGGAAAGGGTGATGCAGCATAGTAGCAGTAAGTATTTCCCTCAGTTTCAGAACCAAGGTATCAATCCAGTAGGAGTATCAAGGCAATTCTCCAAAGTACCTGCGCAAAAACAAACAAACTTGCACCCAACGCTATAAAGGGGTTGTCAATCCCTTCACGACTAATTGCAAGGTGAGATCTGAAGGTGGAAAGTGCAACAAAGTGAAAGTGTAGAGCTGAAAATATGATGTGAAGTAGACCCGGGGGCCATAGTGTTCACTAGAGGCTTCTCTCATGATAGCAGGTATTACGGTGGGTGAATGAATTATTGTCGAGCAATTCATAGAACCGCGCAAAGTCATGATGATATCTAAGGCAATGATTATACATATAGGCATCACGTCCGAGACAAGTAGACCAATACTGTCTGCATCTACTATTATTACTCCACACATCGACCGCTATCCAGGATGCATCTAGTGTATTAAGTTCATAACAAACAGAGTAACGCCTTAAGCAAGATGACATGATGTAGAGGGATAAATTCATGCAATAGATATAAGACCCATCATTTTACCCTTGATGTCAACAACACCATGCGTGCCTCGCTACCCCTTCTATCACTGGATGAGGACACCTCACGGTATGAACCCAAAACCAAGCACTTCTCCCATTGCAAGAATTGTAGATCATGTTGGCCAAACAAAACCCACAACTCGAAGAGAATTAGAAGGACACGAAATCATGCATATAAGAGAACAGAGGAAACTAAAATAACATCCATAGATAATCTGATCATAAATCCACAATTCATCGAATCTCGACAAACACACCGCAAAAGAAGATTACATCGGATAGATCTCCATGAAGATCATGGAGAACTTTGTATTGAAGATCCAAGAGAGAGAAGAAGCCATCTAGCTACTAGCTATGGACCCGAAGGTCTGTGGTGAACTACTCACGCATCATCGGAGAGGCAATGGTGTTGATGAAGAAGCCCTCCGTGTCTGAATCCCCCCTCCAGCAGGGCACCAGAACGTGCCCCAGATGGGATCTTGTGGAGACAGAAGCTTACGGCGGTAGAAAAGTATTTTTGTCGCTCCCTTCCGTGGTTTCAGATTTTTCGGGAATTTATAGGAGGAAGAAGTAGGGCAGGGGAGCCACAGGGGGGCCACAAGCCTGCTAGGCCCAGACCCCCTAGGCCGGGCCTGGGTGGCTTGTGACCTCCTCCGAGGTCCCTTGCCTTGGTTCTCAAGTTTCCTGCGTGTCTTCTGTTATGGAAAAAAATCATTCCGCAGGTTTTATGCCGTTTGGACCCCGTTTAATATTCTCCTCTGAAAAAGGTCAAAAACACAGAAAAAACAGGAACTGGCACTTGGCACTGAGTTAATAGGTTAGTCCCAAAAAAGATATAAAATAGCATATGCATGCATACAAAACATCCAAAGTTGACAAGATAATAGCATGGAACCATCAAAAATTATAGATACGTTGGAGACGTATCAGGGAACTCCTCCTTATTGAGGAATTTGTGCAATAATTTCATGAGCAGAGCTTTATTATGAGTGAGAATATCCAGAATACCTACTCATCCCTGCAGTTTTGGTTGACATACTTTATCCCATGAAATCAATGCAACTCTAGTTTCTTGAGTACCATATTTTCTCCAAAAACATTATTTAAGATAGATGTTCAATTGCTTAACCATAGTCTTGGGCAGCATGAGAGTACACATGAAGAAAATAGGCATGCTAGAGAAAACAGACTTGATGAGAGTGAGCTTATCCCTTGTGGATAGCAGTTGCTGCAATCTTTGTTCAATTCTCTTCATTAGAGGGACAAAGTCCCCAATCCTAGGTTTGGATAGACTTAGTGGGAGTCCTAGGTAGGTGTGTGGCAGAGTACCAATTATGCATCAAGGTTTACTGACAAAGTAATCATCTTCTCTGTGGGTGTATTGATTGGGATCATGATGGATTTGGAGTAGTTAACTTTCAGACTAGTGTAAGCTTCAAAATGCAGTAGAAGATTTTTGATATGCGCCAGCTGTCTATTATCTGCATTAGCAATCTGGATAGTATCATGTGCATATTGGATTATTGGGCAGTCATGGCAGGCCCGGTGAATCAGAGGGGAGTCCAACATAGAGTGGTTCATAGCTTCATTAAACATTGATCGTAGCAAGTCTGCAGCCAGGACAAAAATTAAGGGGGAAAGAGGGTCTTGTTGTCTTACTCCTTTCTTACAGAGGAACTGTTTTCCTTGGACCCCCTTCAGCACAACAGAGGAGTAGCCTGCGCCATAGATCATCTTTACCCAGCTGATCCACTTAGATCTAAAACCTTTAGCTTGCATGATTTCCATAATTTTGTCATGATTCAACATATCAAAAACCTTTTCAAAATCCAATTTAAGCAGGACAATTTGTTTCTTTGATTGATGACATTGATGTATGTACTCATATGACCATGCTAGACAGTCTTGAATGCATCTATTGTTTAGAAAACCATATTGGTTTTTATGGACAAGCTTGATCATAACCTTCTCAAGTGTATGTGCCAGCAGTTTAGTGATGATCACAAGAGTGCAGTTCAGCAGAGAAATAGCCTGAATTCAGCCCGGGAACTTGTCGCATATGTTTTTGGGATTAAAGTGATGAATTAATTGATGCTCTCGAGATTCACTGTACCCTTATGAAAATCTTCAATCATAGTATATAAATCTTACTTAATGATGTCCCAACAACTCTTTAGGAATGCAACATTAAATCCATCTGGTCCTGGGGCTTTATCAACTGGCATATTCTTGATGATTTCATCAATTTATCTTCTTTTGTGAATGGGTCTTCTAAAGCAATCAGATTATCTTGGTGAGTGAGAATGTTTTGCAATAAGATTGGGTTTTCTGAGGTAGCGGTGGTACCCAATCTATCTTTAAAATCTCTAAGAAGGATAGCAGCTTTGGCATTGTGATCATGATGTTCATGTCTAGACTCATCTTTGAGCATAGAAATACAATTGTTTGTGTATTTAGCGGTTGCCCGTGCTTGGAAATTTTTGGTATTGGCCTCTCCAACTTTAATATTTTTGACGGTAGCTCTTTGTTTCAAGTATATCCTCTACTGGTTCAAAATCAATTGAAGATGCTCTTTCAGTATGACTCTATCATTTGTTTCAATAGTGGTGAGTGGTCTGAACTCTTCAATAGTATCATAGAACAGAATCAGGTAGTTGGTATTATCAATGATTGATTTAAGGTCTGAGAGCTCTGGCCCAAATCTTCAGCCCTTTCCTCAACCTCTTGAAATTGGCTCCTATGATTTTAGCACCGCCCCTTCCATTAACCTCTTGGGACCATATTCTGTGTACCACTTCTTTAAAGTCCCTATGTTTCAAGCAATAGTTTTCATACCTCAAAATATGAGCTTTAGGGATGTTGGTGCCTATTTTAATCATGAAGGGCATGTGATCAGATGTGGTCTTAGCCAGGGGATATGCAATTTTAGATGGGTACAACCGCATCCAATTTACTAAAGTAAAGCACCAATGAAGTTTCTCCAGCAAAGGTGCATCTTGCATGTTGCTTCATGTGAATTTTTTTGCCATTGAGAGGGATTTTAATCAGAGCTAAGTTGAACCTAACATATCAGACAAGTTATCGTCGTCTCTGCTTCTATTGTGTGGATATCTAATGTAGTTAAAGTCCCCCAATACCATCCACTTAATATCATCTTGCATCTGAATTTGTTTGAACCATTGGATAAAAGATGCTCTTTCATGAGGTTGACAGGGCCCATAGATGTTAGAAAGTGTCCAAGAATCACTATTGTGAATAGATTTAAAATTGACCGTTATTGAATAATCATTAAACTCTGCCAGTTCCCTCTGAAGATTTGTTCATTCCATGCAATCAAGAGTCCACCTAATGCACCAATAGAAGGTAAATATTCAAACTTGTTGAACCTTCTAGGGCATAAATTATGAATGTATGAGTTGTCAAAAGTTTCTCTTTTTATTTCTTGAAGACATATAATAGCACAATGAGATTCTTCAATTTTATTTCTGATAGCTGTCCATTTATTGGGATCATTAATCCCTCTGATGTTCTAGTTTAGAACAGACCACTCTCTAGCCATAGTTCATACACTACCAACAATACATATTATGTAGCAACTGAAGCAACAATAGATTTACAAAAGCAGGCCAAAGCTTCACTGGGTAGACATGATAAAGTATGACTGAGTTCATCATCAATATTACAGCCCAAAACACTAGTAGCCACATATCAGTTATGACAAGTTACAGAGAGAAAATTACACTTCAGCTTGTTCCTTGGAGATTCCTTTATCTCTAGAAGTATTCTTGCTGCTTTTCTTTGATCCAGTGGGTTGCTTGCTCATCTTTGCTTTCTTGGCCAGCACCTCCTCAGTAGTGTTCTTCTCAGCAACCTTGCAAAAGGTAGTATTAAGATTTTTAACTACTTTGGCAGGGATAGGTGGTGGAAGTGCATGACAATGTAGGTAGTTTATGTCTACACAAATGCCCTTTTTATATCCTTTATACAAAGCTTGTAATCTATAGCTTTTGCTTACCTCAGAATCCACCAGAGGTACTTTGCCCTTTCGCTTTTTCTTACTGTGCAGAGCTGAGGTGGTTGAAGTTGTGGCAGAATCCATGGAGTTGATCAACGGGGAAGTCATTTCCTCCTCCTGCATGTCGTTCTCTTGCAGTATCAGCATATGATCTGTAATAGGACATACTGTGGGGATGGCAAATGGTAGGGATGGAGAGGAAGATCCTCGTGTTATAATATCCCATACTATTGAGTCAAGAAAATTTGTGGCCCATGAAAACTTGTCTGGAGTAAGAAGAGTAACTCAGAGAAAGTTCACCCATTCAATAGGGTATTCTGATTATCATGAGCTGGGGAAAATTTGTGGCCCATGAAAACAATATTCTGATTATCATGAGCTGGGGAAAATGATGCTTCCATATCTCAGCTCCTTCAGGTCCCAGGTACTCAACTTATTTTCCAAGTCCATTGGGCCTTTCTAGGAGTACTGGATCAATTGGCTAGTTACTTGTCAGAGCCATACCTGCATTGATTGTGTGAGGCTCATTAATATAAGCAGGGAAAGTGAAACCTGGTGGAGCAGACATATTAGAATTTGAAGCGCTTCTAGAAAATCAGTTGCCATGTCAGCAGTTTGATTGTCCCTTATGATCATGTCCACCATGATGACAGAGGTACTCTATCTGGCTTGAACTGGATCAGTGTAAATAACTTGTCTGAGAGGAGTTGCAGCCTGGTTGTCTTCCCTTGACATTTCCAAATCAGTAACTGTCTTATTAATCAACGGGACTTTGAGAGATGCAGTACTACTGTATTGATCAAAGATGAAAGCTGTGTGTCAGGGAGTGACTGGAGATGGCAAGCTTGCAAGAAATTCAAGTTGCATAGGATCTTCCTTAGAGTCTGCCGGTGGGACACTGTAGTGTAGATTCATGAGAATATCACTATGATCATCAATGGGTTGTGTGGGTGCAATATCACTGACTATAAGTGGAAGCTCGGGTTGTTGGGCCTGATCCTCTGGCCCATCTTCAATATTCAAATCTAGTAATCTTAGCGTCGAAGGCCCATTAGCAGAGGAAGCAGTGTTACGACCATTAGAAGAGATCCCCAAAGAGAGAGTAATGCTGCTATTGACCATATCAACTGGATTTTGTATATTCTCTTCCAACGGTTCCATCAGTTCATTTAATTCCATGAATTCTCCTGGTTGTATCTCTAAATCAGCTTGTGGCATGGCCCAGTGTCCCCAGCGAGACATGTCCATGTCCTCTTCTTCATTGTCAGCCTCTGCTTCTACTTCTATTATATCATTTTGATTTAGTGCTAGCTAAAGATTTAGGTCTGTAATCTACTAGGGTTGCACCTCATCTGCATGTAAGCCCTCTTCTGCATGCCCCACTTCATGTTCATGGTGTTGTAAAGGGCCAACAAAGTGGTTGTGCTGAGTTGGGTGATAGTTTGCTTGCAGAGGAATGGGATGTGGGTTTCCAAAAGGATGTATTGGGTCTTCATCCTGTGGTTCTACTCCCAGAACCTCATGTTGCAGAATAACCACAGGTACAGTGAGTGAATCTAGATTTGTTCCATCTCCGAAGACAATGCTACTCGGGATATCACTTAGCTCCTCAACTTTAACCTTAAGCATCAGATTGGCCTTAGTGCTCCTCACTCTGTCCCACATCACAATTTTCCTAAACTTGCTCACTGCATCATTAATCTCCTGAATATTACGACGATCGAAAGGGAAACCAAAGAGCAGAAGCCAAGCCTCCCTGTTTAGTTCTAGTTTTCTACAGTTCATACCCTTGTTGTGCTTTTCATAGATGACAGTACATCTGTGAAAAGATGAGACTCCTCAGAGACCAGATAATCACGGTCGAAAACATTATTGAGCTTCACATATGCCTGACCGAACAGGCAAGGAGTAATTTTAGAAAATCCCATTCTTCTGTGTGTCAAGAAATCAGAGAGTACCTCGCGAATGGTGTTGAACTGCACTTGGAGGTTAGGCATCGAGATGATGGTAGCAATCGCCCATTCCTCATGCATTGGGGGTGCTGCTTCTCAGAGAACACGAACCCTAGATGGTCGTCCCTCGACAGCAATAGCCTGATGGTTTGGTGGGATGAATGTAGTGGGGTTAAATGGAAAGGACGCCATCGCTAGAGGTGGAACAACGTTGGACGAGGTAATGGCAGCAGAGCGAAGGTGATGAGATACCGGAAAGCCGGAGGCGGAATAATGGATACTAGCACAGGATGGCCCCAAGGGAGAAGGAGCTGAGCAACCAGAATGGACGCGCGGATTGACAACACTTTCCATACTAGTTGCGAGAATCGAGGAATCTTGTCTTGGAAATCCAATCGCCCCAGTGGACTTAGGTTGGTAAGTGGGCTTGGGCTTGCAATCCCTGGCAATATGGCCCCAACCTTTATAAGCATGCCATTTTATCCGGCTCATGCACTTGGGCCGAGAATGACGCGTGCTAAGATAGCGGACACAATAGTGTGAATGACTTTGAAAATGTTGAAATCCCGCACGATGACCATTAATGGGCTGTGAATTGTGGTTGCCCTCTTGAATGCCATAATTGCCCGCAGATAACTGCATCATTCATTGACCGTGATGAACATGCCGAGAATGTTGCATCTCATTTGTGTGCCTCTGATAGATTCTAGGAGATCTAAGAGCTTGGAGGTAGGATTTCATCGGATGATGACGAAAAACATGGGTCCATTCATCCTCCTTTTCTTTGAGATGTTTTTTTGCAAGGATCAAGTTCCCAACTTGAATTTGGGCCTCCATTACCCAGAGAAGGAAATTCATATTGAGCAATGGAAGAGCAATATTACCTGCTTTGATAATAGAGAAACCCACTTCCCTGGAAGAAACTAAGAACTTGAAAGACCAATTTTGAAGCAATGAGACTTTATAAAGGGATGCTCTTCCTTCAAAACATGCGAGAAGAATAGTACTAACCGAGGACCGAGTGAGACGAATTTGAGATCACATGAACTGAGCAACCATGAGGAATTCTTCCATATTTGTATCTTCTTCTAAGTTGATTGGGATGCCCGCATTTGTTCCAGACTTCATTAGCAAAATCATGTCCTTGATCGAAGCTGAGGTTCGCCAAAGCCATGATGTCCAGTAGGGTGAGAGGGGTGGGGGCAGCGAAGGTGCTGTGAGCTGAGGTGGACGCCAGGACCGGAGTGGCCACCGACGGAGAGCTCAGAGCAAAGAGCGAAGAGCGGAGGTCGCAGGAGCAAGTAGTTGAGGAGCATACTCTGCTCCTCCTCCTCCTCTCCCGCTAGCCGCGTTTATCGTCTCCCCTACAATTTCTTGACATACATCGCTACTTATTTTCAGATTAGCCTCACGTGGCTTTGGCATCCTCCCGCTGTCGGGTTTGGATGTGGGTGTGTGTATTTCTTAGGGTTTGTTGAGTTGTGCCCTTAACGGAACTTTTTACCGGTGTCTTATGCTACTTATGTGCGTGCGTGTGCATGTGTTAAACATGTGTCGTATGTTATGATCTGACGGTTTATTTTACTTATAAAACGGAACGAAAGCCTTTTTCAGTAAGTTGATGCGGACGCGACCTGACAGTTGATTGAACACGTACAGCTCTACTGCTCTTGTGCAGCTTACGCAACTCTTCTTCAATGATTTTGTAGCTTCTGATCGAAAGCACCGGTTTTGCACACATGAGGCTCCTCGACAACCGTTTTATAAGCTTGCGAGATGGACGAGGCTCCGACGCTGACGACGCATCGCCAACGACGGTCGGGCCCGTCATCACTCACGCGCACTCACGGCTGGCGAGAAAAATCCACTTTACACAACGGTGAGCCCATGTGAAAATAAAATCACATTTTGGGCATCTTTTTCCGTTGCCACCCTACGCTACAAACCTACAGTCAAAGACCAACACGGCTTCCAAGCTGCCAGAGTTGTACCACAAAAGTAACTTTTCCTTTATACGTTAATAAAGCAACGATTGGAACCATGTGGTTGTGGTTAGTGACGACACATATATCTCATCATGAAGATATACTACTTCTTTGGGATAAATTTAGCCTGTCGGCAATGGTGGGGCAATATTAGTAGTAGCGTGTTTATTAAAAGAACGCTAATGTTAAGTATTTAGCAATAGCGACTCTAGTACACGTGCGCTACTGATATGTAGCAGCATCGCCCTCTTTTATCCAGCGCTACTGCTAATGTTCTGTGTATAAGGTTTTCCCTAGTAGTGCATCTATGCGTATGTCAGCCGGTTGTGGCATCTTTTGGTTTATTTTTGGATTATTTTGCTGCTCCTTTAGAGCTTATTCGGAACCGCTGAACTTTTAATTTATTTAATCAATAAAGCGGCTGCATGCATCGTATTGATTCTAAGGCCGGAGGGAATCCTCCTTTTCTCAAAATATGATTGGATCTCTTGTACCCTTAATTACAAAGTTTAGTTGCTCCTTGAACTTTAGTGGTGCTCCGCATTTATGTTTTGCTGTCTCAAGAAGGGCTAATGAGATACCATGTTATCATATTATATTAGGACTGTTTTGATAAAGTATTGGTGTCCACGATATCTTATTATTGGTCTTTAGTTGGTTAAGTTATTGATATGAGTAGATATGAGATCTAAATGTTATCATTCATATGGTTAGTTCAAATTCTTTGTTGAAAACTCGAATACTAGTTAAGATTATATACAACAACAAGGATAAAAGAGTTTGTAAAAAAATTCTTTATAAATTTTAGTTTGTCAACTGAATTGCTTAAGGACAATCATGAGTTAAGCTTGGGGGAGTTGATACGTCCCAAACATACTTTTTCAAACACTTTTGCTCTTGTTTTGGACTCTAATTTGCATGATTTGATCAATGAAATTCACTCGAAGTGGCGTTTTTTTTTCAATAGAACTACCAAGATGTTGTTTTTGTGTAGAAATAATAGTTCTCGGATTGAGCTGAAAATTGGCGAAGATTATTTCCAAAGTATATAAAAAATATTGGTGAAGAAAACTACCGAAGGGGGAGCCACCACGAAGCGACGAGCTCATGTGGTGCGCCCAGCCCCCAAGGCGCGCCATGCAAGATTGTGGGGCCCTCGGACCTCTAGTTGACCTAATTCCAACTCCATAAGTATCGTCTCGTGGACAGAAAAAACTGAGGTGAAACTTTCCTCGCATTTTACTAGACGAAGCCGTCGTCGGCTCTTATTCTTCCTCGGGAGGGCTGATCTGGAGCCATCTGGGGCTCCGGAGAGGGGGATTCGTCGTCGTCGTCATCATCAACCCTTCTCCATCAACAATTCCATCATGCTCACCACCGGAAGTGAGTACTTCCTTCATAGGCTTGCTAGACTGTGATGGATTTGGATGGGATTTTTCATGTAATCGGGTCAATTTGTTAGGTCTTGATCCCTAGTATCCACTACTGAGATTGATATTGCTATGACTGTGTTATGCTTAATTTTTGTCATTAGGGCGTGAGTGTCATGATTTCTGATCTGAAGCTACCTTACTTCCATAAATATGAGATTGTTTTAAATCATTTCTTGTAAGTCATATACATCTATTATGTGTTATGATTCGTAGACCCTGAAGTGATAGAAGTTGGGATCATCTCCGGTGATGACTGTAGTACGATGAGTACATGTATTTATAATGTTTTAATGATTTGTTTCGGTTCTTTATTTAAAGGAGGACTTAATATCCCTTAGTTTTTCTTTGGATCTCGTTGTCATGAAAGGGTAGCACAAAAAATGTTATGCAGGTCCTTATTGTAAATACGTATAAGTATATATAGAATATTGGAAGGTGTCATTCTCCTCCCGAGCTCAAATGAGCTTTGATAGAAGTAAATATATACACTGTGTTGTTTCATTGCTACTTTCAGACTTTCAAAACTAGTAGGAACAGTACTGTCTAATACTAATACAACTACGCTCGCGACCTAGAGTAGCAAATCACAAGGTGGCGCCACTCTGAACTCTCCATCCACGAGCCGTGGTCTGGCCGGGCAGCGAGTAAAACTGAGAAGAAGAAAAAGAAGACGACCCTGCGGGTGTCGCTAGAACCTAGAGGTGGTGGGCAGGGACGAGGCCGTCGTCGAAGTTCTGGGAGTAGCTCTTGAGGTTGTACCCGAAGCTCAGGTCGCGGCGCTTCGGCCGCAGCACGGTGCGCCTCACCCTCCAGAACAGCTGACGCACCGGCGCCGGCGCCTGCCGCCACGACCTGCCGCCGTTCTTCCAGTCCATCCTCTTCCCGGTGCCAATGCTCCTCGTCATGTGGAACGATCCTCCCACAGACTCCATTGGTCCTTGATGAGTTGATGCGGACGCGACCTGACAGTTGATTAAACACGTACGCCTCTGCTGCTCTTGTGCAGCTTACGTAGCTCTTCTTCGATGATTATGTAGCTTCTGATCGAACGCATCGGTTTTGCACAGATAAGGCTCCTAGTCCTCAGCAAGCCGTTTTATAAGCTTGCGGGATGGACGAGGAACCGACGCTGACGACGCATCGCCAATGACGGCTGGACCCGCCATCACTCACGAGCACTCACGGCTGGCGAGAAAAATCCATTTTACACAACGATGAGCCCATGTGAAAATAAAATCACATTTCGGCCATCTTTTTCCGTTGCCACCCTACACTACGAACCTACAGTCAAAGACCAACGCGGCTTCCAAGCAGCAAGAGGGGTCGATGGAGGCCTCGTGTAGTGTCGACACAGGCTGTTGCGTTGTACCACAAAAGTAAATTTTCCTTTATGCGTTAATAAAGCAACGATCGGAACCATGTGGTCGTGGTTAGTGACGACGCATATATCTGATCATGAGGATATACTAGTTCTTTGGATAAAACTGTATCAGAAAAGAAAAGGAGGACAAAAAGAAAGACGATGACTGCATCGTGAAGCTTTACACGCACGCCGGCGCATATATCCATTGTCTAAGGTTCAAGATACGGTGTCTGCCCTGAGTTCCCGATTGCAGTGGCGCCAGCCACATCACATCACGGAGCTAGCAGCAGTAATGCCATCTCCAACACTCCGTAAATTGCGGATAGTTTTGAATGGTCGGTTCCTACATCAACCTCGGCGGACTGAGCGAATGGGATATCCAGTTTACGGATCAGTGTTGAAGATGACATTAGAGCAATTTCAATGAGGCGATTCATCTCGTCCGCGGCCGTTCGTCTAGATTCGTACGGACAAAATTAATGACCCAATGTACGGATTCATTGCTAAAACGCGTCCGCAACGATCCATTTCGGGCTCAAATTTAAGACTGAAATGGGTCGGACGCTTGCGCGCCCTCTCGGTGTCCGCATATAATCGGCCTGACCCACTTATCACACAGTCACCCAGCCACCTCTGCCTGCTTATTTAATTCGCTGACCAACCCACACCCATCTTTCTGCCATTATTATAGGAGCGTTTGGTTATCCGGCAAGTGCTTGCTTAGCCTGGCCCAACAAGCAAGCCACGGATTTGGTTTATGAGTTAGCTTGAATCGTTATCAGCGTTTTTCAGCTTTTTACATGGTTGAGCAAGCGAGCGAGCCAAATCGGCTAGCCTCGATCGGCAAGGCTAGCCTTGCCTAGCGTTGTAATCTAACGAGGAAACCAAATGATGCTCCCTTTATTGTCACATTGTTGCTACTCACTTGCTTACCGTTGAATGCATGTGCTGATTTATTTAAAAAACGGACACGGACAGGTTGATGGATGATTCAAACGAATGAAAAACGAATAAAATTATCGTCCGTTTGAATCGACCTATTGAAATTGCTCTAAGGTTGGCACCCCTTGCTCAAAGTCAAGGTCTGCCAATAGTCCAGACGGTTGCTGGCAATTTGAGCCTCCGCTTTAGAAATGACCAAAGTACTTTCAACTTTTTTACCGCCCTAGCAACCAACGAACCCTTGCACGTGATCTTATACTTAGATCAACAACATGTATATATGTAACAACATCACAATTCAAAAGGATAATGAAGATAAATTGACAATTCAAAGCTTTTGTGGTGGAACCTATTGATTTTGCCTTAGTTTACGAACCTCTTTTGAAAAGCAGAGAGTAAAAGACAGATCACTAGCGCTTGAACCGATATCTATAGGTAGTTTCCTATGAGGTAGGACCAGCACGATCCAATCCGCTACTCTACACATCACATAAAGGACGGGCGTTGTTGGTAGTATGCAGTGGTGGTGCACATATTCAAGTCATTTTTCATCTATGATGGCGGTCTTTTCCTAGTTAAGACATCAAATAGTACTCTCCCTCTGTTCCTAAATATAAGTCTTTTAAGGAATTTAACTAAAAGACTGCATACGAAGCAAAATGAGTAAACCAACACTCTAAAGTATGTCCATATACATCCGTACGTAGTTCCTTAGTAAAACCTTTAAAAAAGACTTATATTTAGGAACGGAGGGAGTATGAGTGAACATGTTCTGTAATGATGATTTAATAGTTAATTTTTAGATACACTAGATAATCCATTGCATCCATGACACAAAATCAAATACAGTCGAGAAGTGATACTAATATATCAAATTGTATTTGAAGGGAACTATAAGAAACATGTGGATATATAATATGGGTTCTGATTTATTAGTGCTCAAAAGTGGCACAAGGAACAAAATAGGAAGGATCACGAAGAATGAGTTGAAACGACAGGAATATGAAGTCAAATTTGTTACTGAGTTCACCATTGATGGCCCTCTACTATAAGAACAAAACGAATATAAGAATAGCCTAAATCGAAGCTCGGACGCAAAAGTTTGACCCGCTCTATGTTTGACACTAGATTTTATCTTGCATAGAAATGTTCTCGACACAAGAGGCCCCCCCCAACCCCCACCCCCACCCCTCTCAAGATCCCGTCCTAGAGCCGCCTCCCTGGGAGGCGGCCGGGGCGCGCGCGCGCTCCTTCCCCTGTCGGTCCACCTCCCACCCGCCTCGCGGCCGCTGGCGGGCGCCTCCGGCACTAGCCGGGATGGTGTTGGTGTTAGTGGGATCTCCACTACTCGTGCGCGCGTCTTCCCTTTCCGGAGCAGGGGCGACAGCGATGATGATCGGCTAGACGGCGATGGCCGCCGGTGGGCAAGGTGGTGGCGTTGTTCCTTGGCGGCGAGGCGGCATGGTGGCGCGGGGTGGCCGACGACGCGCCCCCGGGCCCAGATCTTGGCCCTACGGGCCCCATCTGGGTCCTAGCGGGCGGGGCAACGGTGTGGCTTCGATGTCTTCTACGTGGTGAGGAGGAACAACAGCTCAAGCGAGGAGCGGCGATGCCGACGACGTGCCTGTTGTAGCGTGATGGCACGAGCTATACGGGCTTTGAGGTCGCGGCCGGGCCTGTGGGCCCACAATCCTGGTATGCTTCGGCTATTACGTTCGATCTGCTACCATCGTTCACGGTGGAGGTTGAGCCCTACCGTGTGCCAATGGTGTTGCTGCCCCTAGTCCAAGCTCCTATTCGTCGCTGTGCAGGCCTCACGTTGTGGTGCTGTGGTGAGACGGCCTGGGGGCATCAAGACCGTGTTGGCGCGGGATGGTGGTCGGGTTGGTGGCAGGCTCTGAAGCACTCGTGGTGCAGGTTAGGATCAGAGGAAACCCCTGTCAGCATGGCTCACACCGACGCGGTGGCGTCTGTGGGTGCTGCCGAACCTTCCTGGAGGGCATCGGGGGCTAACCTTCCTTGCGCCTCGTCGCGTACCGGAGGAAACCCTTGGCAGTATCGTCATCATCGTCGTGGACCATCTTGAAGGTGTTGATTGGTACCGACGCTTCGGAGTCTTGGAGCATGGTGGGAGGTCCTCGGTAGGCTCGGTGATCGCGAGGCTTCTTCGTCTTTTTATCCACCGCTATTGGTATTTGTTTCTTTTTTATTTTATTATTTTATTTTTTTGGACCTGATTGTGCTGCTGCCGCCCAAACACCTATTGTTGGATGTCTTGATTGGTTGATTTGTAATACTAAGCGGGAAGAAACCGTAGAAACGTTCTCAAGATGGCTTCAAATGGAAGTTCTCAACATGAATACCTGCTCGTATTTTTTTTTTGGCATAATTGTGTTGTCTGCCCAGCATCTATCGTTCACTGTATCGGTTAGTTCTTTTATACACAAAGCGAGAGAAAACCCTTTTCCAATAACCGAAGCTCATGGCACAATAATTCGGCCGCAACATTTTTTTTATACAAAAGGAGGTTAACCCCGGCCTCTGCATCAATCGATGCATGCGGTCATCTTTATTAATTATTTCACAAACGTCTGACAGGAACATACATCAATCTATTCGAAGCCATCATTCACCCTTACAAATTCAATAATTTAAAATGCTCTCACTCCGCATATTTGGAATCGATGTCGTCCCCAATTCACCCACATACATATCGGGACTAACAACCGATGCAGCACACCTAAAACACATACACGTTTCAAAAGTCGCCACTTCGGCCGCAGCGTGGCTCGCCTCAACCTCCACAACAGTTGCCGCACCGGCGCCGGCGCCTGCTGACAAGATCCGCCGCCGCTCTTCCCGTCCATCGTCTTCCGGCTGTCAATGCTCCTCGTCGCGTCGAGTGATCCTCCCAGAAACTCCATCGGTCCTTGACGAGTCGATGCGGACGGGACGTTGCACTTGATTAAACACGTACGGCTCTACTGTTCTTCTGCAGCTGCACGTAGCTCTTCTTGGATGATTACGTAGCTTATATGATCTGAATCAACTAGATTCTGGGAGGATACATGGTTAGGGGATGTGCCCCTAGCACTGGAATATCCGCAGCTATACAATATTGTCCAACGCAGACAAGCGTCGGTTGCAGCAGTCTTGAGCAACACGCCTCTAAATATCAGGTTTCGTCGATCTTTGATAGGTGAAAGATGGACCAGATGGCTACACTTAGTTAGAAGATTAATGCAAATCCAACTGTCGGATAGGCCCGACACTATTCGGTGGAAGCTAACTAAGGATGGATCCTTTTCGGTAAAATCTATGTACATTCATCTTATCGATTCGGGGTACATTCCAAGATCCAAGCATGTCTGGGAGGTCAAAGTTCCGTTGAGGATAAAGATCTTTATGTGGTTCGTTCACAAAGGTGTTATCCTCACGGAAGCCAACTTGGCAAAACGCAAATGGAAAGGTAACCAGCGATGCAACATTTGTGACAACAAGGAAACTATCAAGCACCTCTTTTTCCAATGTCCGATGGCTAAAATCTTATGGCGTTCTATACACATTGCTTTTAATATCACCCCCCACGAGTGTCAACACGTTGTTTGGGACGTGGGTAGAGGGAGTTGGTGGTCATTTGGCAAAGAGTATCCGGGTTGGAGCATGCGCATTACTATGGGTAATTTGGAACTGCAGGAATGATTTAGTTTTTAACAGATGCATATCTATACATTTTTTGCAGGTTATATACAGGGCTATCGCACTGACCCGCACGTGGTCATTACTCACTCCTGTGGATTCCAGGGAGCTTATGGTTACTGGGTGTATCCGCTGGGAGATGGTAACACAGGTTATCTTCAACCGATTTGGATGGCGGCAAGCTAATAGGATAGGTGGCTAGGCATCTACTTATTATACTTTCGCTGCTTGGGCGCTTTGGGCGATTTGTATCGATTCGTTCTTGTTCATTAGTCTCAACATTGTTATACTCGTTTCAGATTTGGTTTATTTTTATTTAATAAAAGGCTGCATGCATCTCCCGATGCCACCCTACACTCCACACCTACAGTCAAAAGACCAACGCGTGGCGACGGCATATCTCTCCCCTAAAAGACAAAGATTCGACATCCAATGAGCGGTAGGCCTCGTGTGGCGTCGAGACAGGCCGTTGCATATTGTACCACAAAAGGGTAATGTCCCTCGAGGCATCCATCGACACGTGGTGGTGCTTGCCATATTGGATTGATCAGTTGTATCGTCGTGCTACGACGTGTTCTGAAGGATGCTCTGTGTTCTGATGGCTTGCACGTACCGGGAATGATTAGAGTGGCGACCAATGATTTTTTTAGTTTTATAAGAGAACTCTAGCACACCCCACATCCCCTTCCGTCCCGGAAAATAACCATCAATGCGGATCGGGACGAAAAAACCTGTCCGATCATATCCCGCATCTCGCCCCGGCCCGCAAATATTTTTGCGGGGCGCGGCAAAATCTCGACCCCAACCCGCGTAGTCCCGGGTTCGTCCCTCGCCGCTGCGGTGCCCTGCATATAAGCGGAAAGCGGTTGGTGGGGGGCATTTCAGCCCACTCTTTCCCCACCAACCACCTCCCCTCTCCCCCCTTCGCCCAAGATTCTGACTTTTGCCGGCCGCCAGTGGCTGCGTCAAGCGATGGAGTGGTCGGGGAGCATCTCCCGCAGCCCCGGCAAGGGTGCATCAGCGCATGCAGGGACGGGTTCGTCCTCCCGGTGCCGCCGACGGTTTGTGGGCATGGATTCGTCCGGCCGTCCACCGGGCTCGGCGCTCGCGCAGCGGCTCTGTGGCTCGCCGTTGCCGCTCATACAGTGCGACAACTGCATGCGGACAGTGCTGCGGCTTACTTCGGACATGTCGAACCACCCCGGATGGGTATTCTTCAAATGCGAAAACGACGGGTACGTGCACTTGCGATATCTCATTCTTTGGTTCAATTACGGATCCTCATTCCGAACATGATTATTCTTTTGTGTAGGAATATGGATGCTCATTTTGGTTTTGGGAAGGCGAATACATTGATTTATTGATAGAAAGAAAGTTAATAGATGTCGATGCACTCCTTAGTAGAGTAAAAACAATGATGTGGCTGCATGTGCAGCGTCTACTTCTTCCGAACCAAAGATGAAGAATGAAGAATGCAAGATGAAGAATCCGCAGATCAACAATGAGTGAATGGAGAAGATATTGCGTCAACTAGTTGGAGCAGTTATGGAAGTTGGAAATCTTCTAAAATGCATACTTGTAGTTCTTGTTTTGTTTGGTCTTGCTATTCTAGCAAAGATGTGGTGATGTCTTATGTATCCAAATGTTGTTGGAAAAGCAAAGAAATGCATTATTCTAGCAAAGATGTGGTGCAAATTTAGGTTTTCCGGGTCGGGAGGAGCTGGGCCAGATCAGACCCCGCAAAGCCGACCCTAAAAAACATATTCCGCGAATATGCTTTTTAACGGGTCCATTATGCGGGGTCTGCATCCGCGGCCGTGCGCGTGGCCCGCAAAGGCGTTTTTCCGCAAACTCTAAACATGTTTTGCGGGCCGGACGGATGCGGTGTCTGCTAGAGTTGCTCTAAGGGCATCTTTGACGTCAACCCGTAAATTTGCTTTTGTATCCTTCATTGGACATGTGGAAATTAGTCTACGAACACGAATGCAATAGGATGACATTTAATGCTAGTTGCATACATTTCAAACTCTTTTTCAACAAACTGAATGAAATTCATACAAACAAGGTCGGATTCATGCAAACGTGATGAGTTTCATTACATTCCAAACATATAAAACAACAAAAAAGACCCGTCCCTATTCTATGGCGTCGCATCCGGTGTCCAAGCTCTTGTCGTACTCCATCCGTCGTCTTCATGAACACCGACGACAAGATCGATGAAGTGAAGGCGCGGTCTCCAGCGAGGAAGAATAGAACACGGGAGACGAACTGGCCCACATGGGACAGAAGGCACCGCCGCCTCTTATGGCCTACTCCTTGGAGGAGTCCGTGACCTGTTCGTCACCAGTGGATGTGAGGTTCACAATAGAAAATGTTGCTACGCAACGAAGTTGGGGTTCACCGCGGTCATGGCTGCCAAGGCCTCCTCGCACCGAGCTCGTCGTAGATCTGGCCCTTCGCCAGCCGGTGCTGCTCCAGGAGGAACATGTTGTACCATTGTTCCTCCTACACCTACCGGAATGCCAACAAAGGCATTGACGCAAGCTGCACCTCCGTCATGATGGCGTTGAAGCGCGCATGTGCCTGCTCCATGGTGAAACCGGCGTGCATAGGAGGCGCGGGAGCCGGGCGGAGTTGTCGGAGCCTGTCTCCATCGTGGTCACGTAGTGTTGTCCTCGTCGTTGGAGACCTCGGACGAGCTAGCCGGCGAGCTGGCTTGAGTCCGCTTGACAGGGCGGCTCTGCCAGACGGCGGCAAGGGCGGCCATCACGTGCTTCATCTCCGGTGACAGACTGCCCCAATGTGCTTTCCCATTGACGGTCATGGCGTATGTGAAGGAAAGGAGGAGGATGTGAGGCGGATGGTGTTGTGGAGATAGCCTGGTGTGGCCGCACTTAAATAGTGGATTCCGGTGAGGCCAAGCGTCTATGGGGGACGCCAGAGTGGGTTTCTCGGCCGACGAGCCTGCTTAATGCGGCATACATAGAACGGACGTGGCAGGTATTTGTCCCGGCCCGTCCGATCACGCGTCTCGGGCATTGAACAGGCGGGGACGCCGGAGACGCGTCGTGGGCAGCAGCCGGCACCGGTGAAAGGTCGTGTTTGCTCTTCAATAGGAAGCGACCGCTTTACAACGATATAAATGCGGGAAGCAAGCATCGGGCGGCAAGCGCGCGCAGGAGGGGGGGTTTATTGGCCAAGAGGTTAGAATCGGGAGAAATAACGAACTCCTGCTAACTTTCTCCATGTTTGTGTCAGGTTTACAAAGAAAATCACATTCACACTGCTCCGTAGAGCGATAGAGGGTCGTGTTTTAAAGATTTCCGCGGTTCAAACATTATGATCCAAACATGGTTGCGAGATATTTAAGTACTGGCGTTGGAGATGCCCTAAGATATTGTATCATTGTATCAAACGGCGTCAAGAAGCACAGAATGGCATGCTCGTGCACACGTTCAGATACTCCATTTTGTTGTTATACCTACACATATAAACATGATTGGCTTACATCTCTCAGTCTTGGGCGGTTACCAGACAGAATGGCAAGTAGACAATACACTTTATGTGTCATAAAACTACAATTAAAATCATATGGTCGTGATTACGATAATTCATACTTGTACAATATAACAAATCATGATGATATACTACTTCTAGTTCTTTGGGACGAGATCTTTAAAAAAGAAACAAAAAAGAAGAGATGACTACATCGGAACTCTTTACGTGCATGATGGTCGTAGCGCATATATCCGTTGTTTCAGCTAAGGGTTCAAGATACGGTGTTGGTTCGCGAGTTTGTAGTTACAGTGACGCACACCACACCGCTGAGCTACGCACCACTGACCAGGATTATGCGCTTTCAACTTTCGTAGAGAGCTAGCGATATAGCGATACAAAAACTCCTCCGTCATGATCTTATCCTTAGATCAACAACATGTATATATGTAACAACATTACAAGGATGATGAAGATAAACCGGCAGATCATAATCAAAGCTTTTGTAATGGAGCAAAACTTTAATCTTTTGATTTTGCTTTAGTTCTATCAGCTGGCGTCACACATGGTAGTATGGCAATATAACAGCGATATGCCACATGTTGTGCCGGGAGAGCTGTTTTGGCTCTTCCAAGCATATGCTCCCTGATAAATAGTAAAGTTTAAAATAAATAATGAATAAATTTTAAAAACCTGATATTTTTACGTGAGTGTTCATCTTAGTTTAACAAATATGCTTGCTAATTTTCATGCGAAATGAAATAGCAGTACTTCGTCTATGAGAAAAACAAAATTAAGTGTAGCATTTGACGTTTGATTTGTTTTTATCACACATCCCAATATGCTTAGATTTTTCACCCAAAAAATCCCAAGTAGCATTTGAGTGAAACAAACAATATATCTATTTTTTCAATAAATAAATAAATTTATAATAAATATTTTTTATGGGCAGGAGCATATGCTCTCAAGAGCCAAATTGGATTTCTCATGTTGTGCCCTCGATCGCTCTTTGTATCTGTCTACTCAGTGACGTGTGGCGTGCTAATAATCTCGTTTGAAAAGAAAAGTAAAAGGCAAAGCACTCGCATTTGAACCGATATCTATAGGAATTAGGAAGCTGCCCTTGATCTAGGACCAGAATAATCCAGTTGACTAATGCACACATCTCACAAGGGATGGAGCTAATCCATTTGTCCCTTCTCTCTATTGAGCAGGTGGTTAAGGATTCGAAGAAAAGAGAAAAGAAAAGAAAAAGAACAGGTGGTTAAAGACACCAACTTGACCATTAGTTTGGTGCGGCTCTAGGATGGTAAGTCATGTTGGCTCACCGCGGTATGCGCCCTCCAAGATTTAATTGCGGGAAACATATCATTTACGGTTAGAATTACAGAAAATTATCTGGTCCCTAATTTTTTTACAGATCAACGCATGCTCACTATGTTGGTCCTCATCGATTATTTTCTCTTTTCTTGTTCTTGTGGAACACTATGTTGGTCCTCATCGATTATTTTCTCTTTTCTTGTTCTTGTGTTCCAGCATCCCTGTAATCAATTTATGATGTGTTTGGTGAAACGATGATGGGTGCCGTCACATCAAAGGACCCTAAGAATGTCTCTCCATCGCCAAAGGAGCAAATCTCGGTCTCGGGCTACCTAGTCTCTTGTTATACGTTTTCGATGAAGTCATAAGTTTAGGTTATGATCACCATGTTGCCGATGACATTGGAACAACCCCAAAAGCAGTGGCGGTGCCACGAGTTCAAGTATGTGATGTCAATTTAAACTTGTGATGTCAAATACATGTATATTTCCAAAAAAGTTTACTTTCTTCTGCATAATTTTTACTTGTAGTTAAGAGTTGCATCAAAATGTTATGTGGTCAAGTGGCCACACAGCTTGAACGTGGCTACGCCACTGCCCAAAAGTGCATCGTCGGTATGGAGTAATCCGATACTGTCTTTTTTTGCGGGAGAGTGACTCGATACTCTCTTGGTCTAAGAAATCATACATACGTTAAGTCATGTGTTATGGACTATAGAATTTTGCGATTTCATCTCTAAAAATAACATACAACTCGGATCAATTCAACTCGAGTATTCTATCAACACTTGCTCTTCAATGTGGTTTGCATTATTGCCGTGCCCTTGATCAGAAAAAAAAAACGTTAATCAACACTTGAGCTAGTCCTAGAAGCAAGATTAGGAATCTTGTTTTACTGTTTATAACTCTACACATTTCATGAGTTTTCCTTTGAATCACATATTCAAGAACTATAATAGTTATATCGTGGAATATAAATATCAATAATAAACTTGAATATAAATAATATTAAAATATTATTACCTCTATGGCATATTTCTAACACTTGGACCGCTAACAAGACTGCCAGGGCAGCTCATGTCCGGACGTATAATTGACCGCTGCCAATTCACATAGGCATGAGAGCATCTACAACCGGACCTTGCAAATCCGATCCCTCAAATGCCTGCAGACACTAACCGGTCACGTTTAAATTATGCATTCTACATCGAGACATCTCATATTAAGATCATTAAATTCATACAAAAGCATGCAAGATATGAAACATATGTACGACTATGTAGAACCTATCTAGTCCTCAACGGAGATGTTGACGATCTCCGTGCCCTCCGACAGATAAATGGCCGCCTGCCGCAGCTCCGCCCCCTCCAGCTGCTCCGCTGTGGCCCCCTCCGCCTCCACCTCATCGAAGAGGGCGTCAGCCTCCGTCTGCCTCTACCGGATGAGCCGGCGGTTGGCCTCCACCTCGGCCTCATCCCGGATGAAATCCAAGATGGCCTGTTGCTCCTTTCATTGGGCAACGGCGAACTCCGCCTCCGCCATGCTCAAGCCGAAAGCCTCCTCCTCCGGGTCGTCCGCCTCCATGGCCTCCGGCTACTTCCCCTCCTTCTGCTCCTCCCTCGTTTTCGACGAGTTCGGAGGGAGACCCGCAGCGATGCGGGCGGGGCGACGAACCTGGATCTCCGCCTTAATTTGAAGGCGCCGCTCCGGAGTGAGCTGCGCATAGGTGGTAATGAGCCGTCGGACCATCCTGACGGAGAGGGAACTGCGAGAGGAGGCGGACGAGCTCGGGCGGCGGCGGAGAGAAGGAGGAGACGGATGAGCTAGGACTGGGGGCGCTCACTAGCTTAAATAGCTGACCCCAACCTCGGGCGGGGAGCCGGAGCGGCGCCACATGGCGTTCACAACGCGCCGACGGTCGAGGAGCCCATCGGACCGTCGGGTTTCTCGACGAGTCCGTGTGGGACCAAGCCGTCAAGCCGACGTGATGGACGTGCCCGGACTCCCTCATATCCACCTCATATTTGGGTTGAAAATAGGGGACGTTGGTCAGACCGGACGTTTGAGACCGGTTAAAAGTTCCATCAAGATCGTAATTTTGTGATCGGACAATGATAGAAGGACTGCCGAGCGTTTGAGAAGGTTTAAGGGGTCCGGGTTGTAGTAGATGCTGTGACTCATACTAAAGTATCCACCATACCATCGCAACCCTTTCCCCGGTGATAAATGCCGACGGAAACCAGGGTGTCCCCTTACTCATTAGTGTCGGTTGTTGCCAGGTGCCATGAACCTTCTCATATGATGGCCACCGTCCTCGCACCAGAGAAAAAGGTCCTTTGTGCTACCAGCAAGCGACCGCTGCAGCCTGCACCTCATGCGATCACCGCCGTCAAGAAAAAAGATCTCACACACAAGGGAGAGATGTTGTAACGTGGCACGTAGGCAGGCAATGTAGCAATTCCAGCAAAACAGGGGAGGATGCAACACTTAGTTTTCCATCGCCTTGTAAATCCGAATTAGCCTGTGTGGCTCTTTGGACAAGTGTAAATCAGAACGGAGGCAAGTACAAGTCAGTCTGGGACTGTTTTCACGGAAGCAACTTGATTACGGCTGAGAGGGTATCGCCTCATCTGGAACGTCCATCACAGGTGTACACTTGTATTGAAGATAACTGAAGGAAATGGACAGTAACATGCACCTGATAGTGGTCTCGCTCGCTTCTTCTTCGAAGAGCGCATAGAACGACATTGACACGCTGTGTCATTTCATTCCTAGTTGGCATCTTGTGTACTAACAGAACTACTCCTAGTAATACTGTAGTAAGCTATTGTACTACTCCTACTAGCTAAGCTAGAGGAGCGGATCACAAGGTGGCGATGCTTCAACTGTCCAGCCACGAGCCGTGGTCCGGCCGGGCGGCGAGTAGTAATAAAACTGAAAAGATGAAGAAGACAATAGTATGTCCGTGCCGGTGTTGCTAGAGACGGTGGGCGGGGACGAGGCCGTCGTCGAAGTTCTGGGAGTAGCTCTTGAGATCATACCCGAAGCTCACGGCCCCGCGCTTCGGCCGCAGCATGGCTCGCCTCACCCTCCAGAACAGCTGCCTCACCGGCACCGGCGCCGACCGCCACGACCCGCCGCCGCTCTTCCCGTCCATCCTCTTCTGGCTGCCAATGCTCCTTTTCACGTCCAATGATCCTCCCAGAAACTCCATCCGTCCTTTGATGAGTTGATGCGGACGGGACCTTACACTTGATTAAGCACGGCTGTACTGCTCTTCTTGGTCGATTTGGTAGCTTCAGATTTGGGATGGACGCACCGTTTGCAGAAATGAAGCTCCTCAGCAGCCATTTTATAAGCTCGCGGAATGGACGAGGCTCCGAGGTCGACGACGCGTCGCCATCGACGGCCGGGGCCGCCATCGCTCGTGCGCTGACGAGGAAAATCCACTTTACACAACGGTTAGACCATGGCAAAATCACATTTCGGACAGCTTTTCCTGTTGCCACCCTACACTACACACCTACAGTCAAAAGACCGACGCGGCATCGGCGTGGCGATGGCATCTCTCTCCCGGAAAAGGTTGGTGGAGGCCTAGTGACAGTGTGGTGTCGACACAGGCTCCCTCGAGGCATCCATCGTGCTTCCCATATTGGACCTCGTGTGTCTTTGCGTAGTATATGTATCGGCGTGTTGCGACGTCTTCAGATGGATGCTCCGCGAGGCTCCCTAAACCGATTAGGCTCACGACCAGTAATTTTTAGTTGTACTTTTTTCGTATCAAAATAACTGTACTTGAGAAAAACTGTCTAGTTTTTATCCGACTACAATTATTTTGGTACGAATAGAGTATATGCTTATATTGTATCAAACGGCTCCAAGAAGCATTTAATCGCATGCTGGTGCACAGGTGCAGATCAACCCGCCCCGCTGTTCTGCCGGTATGCGTGTCCCAGTCTTTGGCCGTCCACATTACCGGAAAGATTGGCACGTAGGTAATACTCTTTATGTGTTAATAAAGCTACACCGGAAGCATGTGATCGTGGTTAGTGACGTTTCATATATCCGATCATGAAGATATAGTTCTTTGGGACAGATCTTCGGAAAAGAAACAAAAGGACGATACGAAGAAGATTGTGACCGCATCGGGATACTTTACGCGCATGATGGACCCGGCGCACATATCCGTTCTTCATTAAGGTTCATGATATGGTGTCGGCCACAAGTTCGCGATTGAAGTGGCGCCCGCACAACGCAGATCTAGCAACAGTAGGCACTTTCAACTTTCGTAGAGAGCTAGCTATCGACAAACCCCTTGGTCTCTCCGGCGCGCGTCAACTGCTCAAGATCGGTATGGCGGTTTCGATCTTGATCTCTTCGGTGATGATAGCGAACAACGACGGTTGGAGTATGGCGGCGATGGTCATGCTGCAACCGCTCAATTTTTGATTCGACTTCGGATCGCGGTGGCAATCCTGGTTTTCATTCACATCATGCGGATGCCCGGAGCGGCGATCCTAGGGTTGTCGATGGTGGTCATCTCCTCCGTCACATGCGGTCCGCCTAAGGCTAGGTGATCGGATCTCAAGATCCGTCATCTAGTTCGGGCTGCGAGTCGGGGGGACACACTTACCGGTGAAAATCGAGCCGATGGCGGGTGATGGCAGCGTTCTGCGTTGTTACTTTGATGAAGGCATCATCGTGTAACTACTGTCGATCCCCTCGTGCTGCTTCGGGAGAAACCTTAGAATCTGGTTTTCCAGATCAGACAATGATGACACTGCGGTGTCGTTTCTCTCTTGAGAGCATCGCTTGTGGAGCAGCGTTGCAAGACAGAGGCAGAAAGTGGAGCGGATTCGTATTGCACGAAGCTTCGATGGAGATGGCAAGTGATGCGTGGCCGATAAATGCTACGATGTGGCATGCCTCTCCGGGAGGTGCTACGCATGACAGATCTTTCAGAGACTTCAAGCTGTGTCGGCGGGTGGTACTTGGCGGCATGACGCTGCACATCTGCAGTGTACCAGCAGTGACCGCGACGTGCTCAACACTTTGCACGCATTAAGGTGATGCCATTGGGCGCCGTGTGGTGTCGACGAATGGCCGGAATTTTAAGGATGATGCGGATCTCTTTTCTGAAGATGGGTCGGCGGTTGATGATGATGACGACTTCTAAAATGTGTGCATGTGGTATATGTTCTTATTTGCTGCATCGGTTATAGTTTTCGATACGTTATACCGATGGATCGATGATGATATCGGTTTTAGAAGTGAATGCATTTCACATTATCGAGTTTGTAGATATGAGTGACGGCTTCGGTTGGTTTAATGTATGTTTTTGTCATATTTTTATTAAATAATTAATAAATATGGTTGTATGGATGAATTGATGCACATGCCGGGGGTTTAACCTCCTTTTTAAAAAAACAAAGATTTTTTTGTGTGAAAAAATAAAGATAAATTCACAAATCAAAGCTTTTGCGGTGAGAGAAAGGTTTAACCTTTTTTTTGAAATTTTACCCCACGTATATTAGGTCAGCAAGCCGCCTCATTAAAAACCTTGCCAGTCCCCAAAGGTACCCTGACAAGGAAAAGAGTGCGTAAGAAACTTGCTGCCTCTCAATCAAATCATAGTTACATCATTCAAGAGTTTGTCTAAAATAAACCTAGGGGGCTCATCGTCCCAAATACAAGAAATTTTGTTCAAAAAACAATTCCTTGCAAGAGCATGAGCCACCTCATTAGCCTCCCTCCTGCAATGACTAAAGGAAACAATCCCAATTGATCCTGCCGTGGATATAATATCAGCATACACCGTTGTAGCTTCATTCTAGATCCTCTTCTCACCCGTGCACAGCTCGGTCACTTCCAAATTATCTGATTCGGCTTGGATTCTGTTATACCCCAAGTTGTTAGCAAACTGGAGTCCGTGAAGCATACCCAAAGCTTCAGCCATTGAAGCCGAGGCCACATGAGGTATGAAAACAGAAGATGCAGCCACAAAGACACCCTGGCTATCTCTCAAAACAACTCCAGTTGCGCCAGACCGATCTTCAATTGCAAACGCTGCATCTACATTAATTTTTAGAAAACCAGCATGCGGTTTTTCCCAGGAGATTTTCAGCGGCGAATTATCAACTCGATGTCCAGCGGCCGAGTTTGCCACAATTGCCAGGATTGAAGATACACAATTTTTAACCGGAGGAACTGATTCCCCATGAGTATGACGACGTCTAAGCCACCATATATACCATGCAGCGACAGCAACAGTATCTTGTAGTTTGATTTTGTCGTATCTAGGCACTGTAGCTGATGGCAGCTTAAAGATTTCTTGCAGAACAATAGAGCCCGATCGGCCATCATGAATCTCATTATTTATATCATTTTGAAGACCAAGCTGGCGCCATATGATGACAGCTTCAGGGCATTTAAAAACCATGTCCATGATATCTTCTAGTTCTTGGTTGCAAACAGGGCAAATTCCACTTGTACCAATGTGACGATTGAACAAAATATTTTTCAAGGGAAGGATGCCATGCAAAACTCTCCAACAAATTTTTTTGACCTTTGCTGGAGCCTTCAAATTCCACAGAGTTTTCCATGTCGGGTTATTAACGGATGTACCTTGTATCAGTGATTGGCATGTCACTCCGTTGAACTGGTGGCGCCATTCAATGTGATATGCGAAGCGAACAGAGAAGAGGCCAGACCTAGAACCTTTCCATCCCAGGAAGTCTTCAAAAGCATTCAAATTAACCGGAATTTCTAATATTCTGTCCACGTTAAGAGGGTGAAAAATAGAAATAATCAGCTCCTGATCCCACCCCCCGGTAGTTAAGTCGATCAATTCAGACACATAATTCAGGATACAATTTCCTTTAGCGGTTAAGATTTTCCTATCCGGGTTGTTTGGAATCCAAGGGTCTCTCCAAATGTTAACCGAATCACCATTACCAATTCTCCAAATGCAACCTCTTTTGAAAGTTTGGATACCAGCCACAATACTTTGCCATGTGAAAGATGAACCCGACTTTGATCCTGCTTGGAGAATATCGTTGTTTGGGTAGTATTTTGCTTTTAAAACTCTAGCACAGAGGGAGTTTGGTTCATCAATTAGTCTCCAAACCTGCTTTGCTAGAAGCGCAAGATTAAAAGAGTGTAAATCTCTAAACCCCAATCCTCCATCTTTCTTTGGGAAACATAATTTCCACCATGCATACCAATGCATCTTCTTCCCCTGATCATCATCTCCCCACCAAAATTGTGAAATAACATCAGTGATGTTTTTACAAACATTTTTTGGCAGAAGAAAAACTAACATTGCATAAACTGGAATTGATTGAGCAATAGCCTTCAAGAGAATCTATTTCCCACCAATGGACAACTGTTTTTCTTTCCAACCTTTAATTCTTTGCATGACCCTCTCCACAAAATGCATAAAACAATCGCTTCTATCAGCCCCAACAATTGCAGGAAGACCCAAATACTTATCAGAAAGAGCTTCCATATTGATTCGTAGTGTATTGCAAATATTTACCTTCTCTTCAACAGGCGTGTTTGGGCTGAAAAATATACTGGACTTGGCCACACTTATCATTTGTCCCGAGTTATCACAGTAGGAATCAAGAACTTGTTGCAACGAGATTGCATTACTTAAGTCTGCTTTCAGGAGGATTAAGGAATCGTCAGCGAATAACAGGTGTGAAACCGACGGTGCATTTCTGCACACCTTAACTCCTTCTATGGCACCTATCTCCTCTGCATGCAATAACGCGCTTGATAACCCCTCTGCACAAAACAAGAACAAATAAGGGGATAAAGGATCCCCTTGGCGAATACCTCTGGTTGGAGTAAAACTTTCCGTTAGTTGAGAGTTGAATCTGACAGAATAGGAAACTGAGGTAACACAAGCCATAATTAAATTCACCCAATTCTCATCAAAACCCATTCGAACCATTACTTTCCTTAAAAAACTCCACTCAACCCGGTCATACGCTTTATGCATATCAAGTTTAACTGCGCAAAGACCAGTTTTACCTTTCCTTTTATTCTTGATCTTGTGAACACATTCATAAGCCACTAGGACGTTATCAGTAATAAGCCTTCCTGGAACAAACGCACTTTGAGTAGGAGAAATAATATCTGGCAGTATAACCTTCAACCTCGCCGTAAGCATCTTCGAAATTATTTTATACACAACATTGCAAAGTGAAATGGGTCTAAACAGTGATACCTCTTCAGGATTTTCAATTTTTGAAATCAGGACCACCACGGTCTCATTCCAACGAGCAGGTATAGATTTATCATTGATCGCATGCAAAACAGCATGGGTAATATCGTTACCAACAAGATGCCAGAATTTTTTGTAGAATAACGCATGGAGACCATCTCGACCGGGTGCTTTTAGGTCTCCAATGCTGAACACTGCCTTCCTTACATCAATATCAGTAAATGGTTCCAGCAAAGCATCATTCATCTCCTGTGTTACTTTCGAACCTATTTTATCAATAAAATTCTGCTCAGTTATGTTAGTCTCCGAAGAAAATAATTGAGAGAAATAATCAAGAATAATAGGTTTGAGAGCATCATGCCCTCCACAGAATCTCCCTCTGCATTCTTTAGCCTCTTAATGAAATTCTGTTTTTTCTTGGCCGAAGCAAAACTGTGAAAGAAGGAGGTATTCTTGTCGCCGTTCTGTAACCAGTTAGCACGAGAACGTTGGCTCCATCTTATCTCTTCTTGCTCTAATAAATTCTCAATAAGCTGAGCAAGTTCATACTTCTTTGTTTCATTATCTGCTGTTAAAGGACCACACATGATCGCCTCCAGCTCTCTTTGGGCCATCCGGAGGCGTTGTTTAGGCTTTTTTAAGACACGGTTATCCCATGCATGTAGGCCCGCATGCATGGCTTTTAACCTGTTCAACACGTCGATCACACCACTCCCTGAAGCAGCAGCCAACCACTGTCCTTTCACAATATCGTTGAAACCTTCTTCTTTAAACCATTTCGCTTCAAAACTTTGAATTCTTCTTGGACCACTAGTATTTGCTGCATAATATTCAATATCCAACATAAGCGGTCGGTGATCCGAGTGATTATATTCCAAGTGCACGATGGCCGCACGTGACTGCATTTGCCTCCAACTAACGTTGGCAAGCCCTCTGTCTAAGCATTCTCTCATTGCCCCTCTATGCCATGTGAAGGGGTCTCCAATGAAACCAACATCATCAAGGCCGCAGCTATCAATAGCATCATGAAAAGCTTTGGTAAATCTCTCCGGCCTTACCCTGCCTCCCTCTTTTGCATGGGAGTAGAGGATTTCATTAAGATCGCCCAACACTAGCGAGGGAAGATTGTTTTGCTGATATATCGATCTCATTCTGTCCCAAGTTTTGTATTTCTCAGTCCATTTAAACTCTCCATACATACCAGTAAACCTCCAGTTTTTATTCTGCTCTTCCTCAATTCTCAAATCAATATAATTGGGGCAAGCATAAATCTGATGAATTTTGATTTCTGCCTTCCACCACAGTAAGATTCCCCCACGTCTCCCATCACTAGGCTGTATAATACTAAAATCCATTTTAACTTGTCTACGGATGCAATCTGCTGGATAACGATCAAGATGGGTCTCCGATAAGAATATCACGTCAGGATTATAACGCCTCAGGACATCCAGAAGCGCTCGAATTGCCGCCGCATTACCCAGGCCACGACAGTTCCATGATAAGAGTTTCATTGCTTCCGGACGGACTCCTCTCGGGAGCCCGCCGATCCTAGTGAAGAGGAGTTAGCTCCACCTTCGATATTTTGTATTGTTGATTCTTCATCCATCCCCTCAGCAGAATTTGCCGCAGATTCATAAGTATCGCCATCAGTTCCTTTCATACGAATATCAATAGAATCGATAGCTACACCATTCCGAGCCTTAAGTTTCTTCTTGTTCTGATTTTTCTGCGGCATTACCTTCGGATCATTTTTTGTATCCTACCCCTTTTCCAACTGATCCACTCTGTGCACTACAAAAGAAGTTTTATCAGTAGCTACCATCGACAAATTGCCTGTATCGTCAGGCCCTGATCCCATAGCAAGACGTTTTTTCGCAGACGGGGCAATATCCATTAGATTAGCATTTGTTTGGTTTTCATCTGGGTTGATATGAGTATTACTGTTCCACCGCCAGCTCTGATGTGCAGGATCAAAGTCTTCATTAGCGGCACCATTAAATCATGCCATGGTCCCTCGATCACCATCTCCTCTACCAAAACCACCTCTACCACGGCCACACTCAGGATGGTTGGGGAGATCACCACGGCCCCGGCCCCCATCACGCTGCTGTCCAGCACCACAGTCATTTCCTCTACCTCTTCTAGGGGCCAAAATAAAGGGACCCCATTCCAGCTTGTCTTCTTTAAATTCTCCAGAACCACACTCTTGGTGCCAATGGCCCATCTTACCGCATGCATGACAAAATTGGGGCAATTTCTCATATTTTACTTGGAAAAACTGGGTTTTCCCGGACTTGGTGAAACTCACAAATCGTGTCAATTTCTGGTTAACATCCAGCTTCACCCGAACACGAATAAATTTGCCAATGAATCCACTCGGGAGAGTTATCTGCAGTTCTTGAACTTCTCCGATCCTTTTTGCCATATTTTTGACAAAGTTCTCGTTTTTCAGGACAACATCCGGAAGCTTGTGGATTTGGCACCACGTTTCCAACCTCTCTAGTTTGATAGCTTCAGGATTTGAGAAACCATCATAATCTGCCATGATCAGAGCTCCAAATCTTCTAAACTCCCACGGCCCCTGGTGCATTGCCTTGTTCCAATCTGCAAGACATCTAAACTGAATCGAGAACAAATTAGGGTTTATGCGTGTCCACGTTACCTGCTGCGCCGGATTCCACGCAGCCCTCATATCAGCAATCAGCGCACCCTGGCTAAAAGATTTTGATGTCAAAACCCTAGCCAGGGCGAGCCACTTTGGTTTATCCTCTGGATCATGAGCCTCCTCTTCCCAGATCAGATCATCAAGTTTGTTTTCCTCAAGGTGTAACCGCTCTAGGAGATCGCTTGGTTCCTCCATCTTCCCCGACTGGGAGCTACTTTCAACACCCGCCATGGCAAGGCTGCCAAGAGGGAGCCCCAAAACACAACCCTAAGCAGACCGCAAGCCGGTATGCAGTAGGGCGTCATGACTCCACGACAACCGCGAATAAACTCCGGTGGTTTCCAACGTACTCTCGGCGATAACCGCCAGAGGAGAAGAAAACCCTAGGTCTAAACCCTAGGGGACTACTTTGACTTTGATTTTGCTTGAGTTCTACCAGCGGACCTTAGCGATGGTAGTATTGACAATATAACACGGATATAGCATGTGCGGTGTAGTCGATCGCTCTACTCAGCCGACCAACTTTCCGACGTCCTGCTAACCTCGTTTGAAAAGGAGAGAATAAAAGACAACGCACTAGTGTTCGAGCCAATATCCACAGGAAGCTGTCCACGAAGCTAGGACCAGCACAATACAGTCGACTAATCGACACATCACATAAAGGACGGGATTAACTGGTAGCATGTAAGAGCAATTCCAAAAGACCGACCCAATCGGACGATGATTTTGTTCATTTTTTTTCGTTTGGATCGGTCCAGCGGACATGAACATCTACTTCAACGTTTGAATTGGTGCATGCGTCCAACAGTGGTTTGATCTATTTTTATTGACGCGAGAAAAAAATTCAAACATTTTTGAAAATAAAAAACAAACATTAATTAAACATTAAAGCCGGTCACGAAGGCTGGCGAGAGTCCACACATCCTCATTTACATTAGTTAAACATTAAAATCTAAACTACGAGGCTGATCTAAGCGTCGTCGTCGTCAACGTCGGGGCCGGTGAGGTCAACCAGCGTCGGCGCAGGGCCACCCGTGGGGAACACTGTGTTCTAGAGCGTCGCTGCCTACTCATCCGTCGTTTGTCCCACCGACGCGGGCTGTGCTGGTGGCAGTGGCAGCGCAGCACGGGCGCGCTCCTCCTCCTCCATCTCCACTCGTTCCTCCTCCACCTCCCGCTTCAGCACCATGTGTCGACGGCCGTCTGCGCGCTCCTTCGCCAAGTGCAGTGCCCTCCAGTGCTGAAGGTAGGCGGCCTCCTACTATGGTGTCGCGCCCATCCAGATGGGTGGCGCGCTGACCCACTCGCGGATGGAGCCGGTCCACTAGTACACTTCCGGCCGCGGCTCGCTCTTCGACAGAGGGGGCACGACACTGTCGCCGACAGCGGATAGTGCGATGGCCTCTGTGATCTGCGCCTCGTGCGCCGCGTCCTCCTCATCGGCCTTGCACCGCTCTTCCTCCTCGCTCTCGCGGATTGCGGCTGCAAGCGCCGCCTGGTATGCGACCTGTGCCTCCTTCTCCTGTTGCTAACGACGGGCGGGGGTGGCGGAGGGCCTCCTGGATGCACGTCTCTCACGCCGCGCCGGCACTGCTCCTCATGCTCGACCGCGAACCAGACCTCCCACTCGGGAGAGTCGGCCGCGTACGCAGGGTTGAGCCGCTACTACGGCATCAGCTGTCGCCTCCGACGACTCACCTCCTCCGCGTGCATCCACGTCGACCGCGGCACGACTGGCACAGGGATCCTCTTCGGATCCAGATGCCAGTGGTGCAGAAGGGTGACATCCGGTTACGACAGCGGGACACAGTTCTCCCAGTGCCACCACGCTTGGTGCACCGGGACGCTAACACGCTCACAAGTCCGGTGGGAACACGCCGTTGGGAAGATCGCGCGCTGGTAGACGGGGGACTTGCCCTTGTTTTGGGAGGAGCCGGCCATGGCTGTTGGCTAGGGTTTGGTCCCCGACGAGGTGGCGAGATGGGGACGGGGGGGGGGGGGGGGGTTCTTGAAGCAGATGAGGCCGAACCCTACCGCACGCTCGGATTTAAAAAAGGTCAACTGCTATCACTAACGCGTGGGCCCGTGAAGGGTGGCCGTCATTAAATATATTGACCGCGGATAATTGGGGCGGACACTTATGGGGCACGCGCGCGTTCGCGCCGACGCATTTGAGTCCCAAATTTGGGTCGAAAATAGGTCGACGCGGACGCGAAGCGGACGCGTTTTGCCAATGGTTCCGCACGTTGGGCCATCACTTTTGTCCGTACGGACCCAAATGGACGGCGGCGGACGAAATGGTTCACCCTGTTGGAGTTTCTCTAATGGTGGTCACTATTAAGAAATGGTTTATAGATGACCTCAAATCAATGGCGGACATGCAGTCTAGCACCCGCCGCTGTTCTTAGTAGTGGCACGCTCTAAAATATGCCCGTCATTGCTATTGACTTACCATTGTCGGTCGTCAGTTTGCATACGTCACTCGTAACACCTGTCCAAATTGGCCATGGGACATATGTTTTGGGAAACGTTGCATGGAAAACAAAAATTTTCCTACGCACACAAAACCTATCATGGTGATGTCCATCTACGAGAGGGAGATTGGATCCACATACCCATGTAGATCGCTAAGTGGAAGCGTTAATAAACGCGGTTGATGTAGTGGTACGCCTGCATGATCCGTCCCATGAATCGTCCCAAGATCCGTCCCACGATCTGACCCGATCAAGTGCCGAACGGACGACACCTCCGCGTTCCACACACGTACAACTCAATGACGATCTCCACCTTCTTGATCCAGCAAGAGGGGCGGGGAAGTAGATGAGTTCTCCGGTAGTGTGACGACACGCCAGTGATGGTGATGATCTATTCCTGCACGGCTCTGCCCGAGCTCCGTAGAAAACCGATCTAGAGGAAGAACTACGAACTAGAGGAGAGGGCAGCACGTGGAAAAGTTGTGTCTCAAACAACCCTAAACCTCTAGTATATATAGGAGGAGGGGAGAGGCAGCCTTGGGCAGCCTTGGCGCGCCAAGGAAGGCCTCCTTGGGTCGGCCGAAGTGGGGAAGGGAGGAGTCCTCCTCCAATCCCACTTGGATTAGGACTCCTTCCTTATTTTTCCACCTCTTTTGGATTTTCCACTTTTTCCTCATGGGCTTTTCTTGGATGACTTTGTCAGCCCATTATACCTTATTGCGCATCCAATAAACCCACGTGGACCCCTTAGGTTGTGGTGGGCCTACCCGGTGGGCCCCCCGAACCCATTCGTTACTCCCAGTACACTGTCGGCAATGCCCGAAAACCTTCCGGAATCCAAATACCAACTTCCTATATATCAGTCTTCGTTTCCGGACCATTCCGGAAACCCTCGTGACATCCGGGATCTCATCCGAGACTCCGAACAAAACTTCGGTCACCAGTACATATAAACTCAAGTATACCTAAACGTCACCGAACCTTAAGTGTGCAGACCCTGCGGGTTTGAGAACTATGCAAACATGACCTGAGACACTTCTCTGGTCAATAACCAAGAACGGGACCTGGATGTCCATATTGTCTCCTACATATTCTACGAAGATATCTATCGGTTGAACCTCTATGCCAAGGATTCATATAATATCGTATACTATTCCCTTTGTCCTTCGGTATGTTACTTGCCCGAGATTCGATTGTCGGTATCTATATACCTAGTTCAATCTTGTTACCGGCAAGTCTCTTTACTCGTTCAGTAATACAAGATCCTGTAACTAACTCCTTACTCACATTGCTTGCAAGACTTGTTGTTGAAAGGACCACGATGACGCCTAGAGGGGGGGGGTGAATAGGCTATTTAAAAACTTCTTCGGATTTGGCTTGAACCTAATGCGGAAATAAACTAAGAGGATACTTTTCAAGCACAAATCCTAAATGCAATAGGCACCGCAACGTGCACCAAAAACACGATCTACCAAGATGGACACAGCACGGTTACTAACAAGCACAAGTAAGTTACACAAACTTACTTGAGCTATATCACACGACGAGTAGGTGAACGACACAAGATACTAGATCACACTATAGCACACGATATATCAAAAGCTGCAAGTGTGAACTTGTGGATATAGAGGGTATGCTTGAACGATTAATCTTGTACAAAGAAATAGCCAACACAATATAATGAGCACAAACAATATGCAATGTATGTATGCTCAAGTAACACAAGTAAACCACAAGTAAGGAGTTAGGGTTAGGGATAACCAAGGTCACTAAGACAAAGATGTATCCCGATGTTCAGTTCCTTGGAGGGAAGCTAGTCACCGTTAGAGCGGTGGATGTTACCACGAAGGCACACCAACGCCACGAAGGCTCACCCTATTCTCTCTTTGAGATAACACCACGAAGGCGTTTCTCAACCACTAGTGGTAAGCCTTTGAGGTGGCTTCCAAACACTCACAAACTTTTCCGGGGGTAATCACACGGATTGATTCCTCTCCGAAGAACTCCTACTGCCTAGGAGTCTCCAACCTCCAAGAGTAACAAGATCACGGGGAATGCTCAAAACTTGCTCAAATCTCAAATAGCTTGGGTTGAGAGGAGGAGAGGGAGACGATCTATCTTTTGATTGGAGCAACTCTCAAAGGGGCTCACAAATGCTCTTGGGATCTAAGATTTGGTGTGATCAAATGAGTGTGAGGTAGAAATGTGTTCTTATGAAGATATGGCTGTGTTGGACCCCCTCTCACGAAGTGGGAGGGGGTATATATAGTGGGGAGACTAAAGTAACCGTTGGGGTCACTTAAGTCTGACAGTGGTCGGACGTCCGACGGTTTCCGGACGTCCGACAGGCGTCGGACGACCAAAGGAGTGTTCATATCAGTTGGCCACTGTGTAGTCGAACAGGGACCGAACGTCCAAAGAGAGGGTCGGATGTCCGAGAGTTCAGCTCTGTTCAGGGGCACCGGATTTCCGAAAGCGGTCGGACGTCCGACCCTCGGACGACCGGGGGAGGCCGGAAGTCCAAGGTTTCTGACTCTGGTGCAAGGCTTCGGATATCCGAAAGGAGTCGGATGTCCGGTCCTCGGACGAACGGAGGAAGCCGGATGTCCGAGCTTTTGACTCTGGTATAAGGTTTCGGTTTTCTGAAGTGGTCGGGCGTCCGACCCTCGGACGTTCGGAGGGAGCCGGATGTCCGAAGCATTGGTTCTGTTTTGGGATCATAAAAAAGGGGTACCGATGATCTATACATGCGTGTATACTTTTATTCGATGATCATCACTCCGCACCACTAACGTCAAAGGAACTGATACCTTTGAGTTAGCCCTTTCACTTGAGCTTGGTGTTGTTGTTCCTTCTTGACTCTAGATGAAAGCAAGACATGATGAAGTCTTCAAGAAGCTCTCCCATACACAATGTGGAAAGCCTAGATTATGTAGTACTATGGAATGCTCATCTTGATCTTGTCCTTGTTAGCACATGAGCTTGTCCTTATCAACACATGATCATTAACAACAGCTTAAAATGGGATTAGTGATTAGTTATCTATATGTCTGTTGTCAGCAACACCAAAACACGATTAAGGGCATGACTGCACTTTCAATCTCCCCCTTTTTGGTAGTTGATGACAACATACATATAGCTCTAAAAAATAGTAATAAACATGTGTGGCTTAGGAGAGATTTGTTACGAGGCTCCCCCTGATTATATGCATGGTAAGAATGAATGGGAGAGTTTTGTCGAAACTCCCCCCTGATTATATGCATGGTAAAGCAGGTAAATGCGGGAGCTTCCCCTTAATATGTGTATCGAAGAAATCATATGGCAGCAGATCATCACATGGAGTAATAGAACAAAACATAATAGCATACGATGATGCACGGCATTCATAGATAGCAATACATAGTACATCATAGTCGTTTATCCATTACATTATCGTAGTTCAAACATGCAAATTGAGTTCAAAAGCTAAAACTCCAAAGCCTAATACTAGGATAAATTTCTCCCCCTTTGGCATCAAGTACTGAAAAGGGAGGCAGCAGAAACAACAACCAAGCTCAGATATCATCAGCACCATCATCCTCATCATCGTCATCCTCAGGCAAGCCACTGCCACCAGCCTCGTCAAGAAAATCAGCCCACTCAGGATCAGATGGGAAGCCAAAATCAGAAGGAGGAATAACAGGAAGAGCCTCATCGTCACTGGCATCAAGTGTGCCCGAGTCTCTCAGACGAGCCTTGAGGGCATTCTTGGAGGTGATCAGGCGCGAAACCACATCGTGGTTCTAAGCGCACTGGAAGGAGAACACCTTTATCATGGCAGAGTGTGCTTTGCCAATGAATTTAGCAAAGCGACTGAGAGGAGCAGAGCTGGATGAAGGAGTGACTGACCGGGTAGTAGCACGACGAGTGGAGGTGGAAGAGGATTTCCTAGGAGCATAATCATCCGCCATATGAGCGGGGATGACCCACTTGTGGTGCGTGTGAGTAGGAGCAAGCTGGAAGGCAGCAATACGGTTGATGAGGGCCTGGATGAAGGGGGCATGAAGGAAGGCTCGCTTGCATTGAAGACTAGCGAGCCGAATCTCATGCCATAGAAAATGAGGCACATTTATCTTGCGCTTGGGAAAATCATGCAAGTGTGACATGATATCAATGCAGTATCCGCTACAGGTTCCCCTGTCACCCATCTTGGGGTAGATGGTGCGGATAAGGCATTGAAAAATGATAAAGTATGGAGACCGCCAGATAGACACTTGGTTGAGATCTTTCTGTTTTTCATCAGCATCAAGTTCATGACGTGGTTTGAGAAGAGAACCACATGCCGCAATGGATTTGGGAGCATGGTTAGGGTCACTTTTGTGAATTTTGAAACCGGTGTTGGGAAAACCCAGAGTGGCAACAAACTCCCCATAAGTGGCCCTAAACTCCACATCAGAGGTCAGCCAGCTAACAGAGTCATCAGAATGAAAGTAACAAGTGGCATAGAATTGGTGGATGGCACCACTGTTAAAATCGCACTTAAAGGCAAGGGGAGCAGCGAGCCCCGAGGACTCAAGAAGCCCAATGGCACCCGGATATTTCGCCGGGTGAGTGCGGATGTGCTCAAGGTCAATGAAATGATGAACTGAAATACCTTTAGGAACTATGACAGTAGAGAAAATGTCCGCTTGGACGTTTGTGCGGAACCGTGAATCCAGAGAATCACGTTCAACAGCGAATTGGTTGACATCTCTACGGAAAGTAAAATAGGCGGATTTGGTTTTTTTGGTGAAGTACGTGACTTCACGACCCAAGGAGGAAGGAGGCTCTAAGGAGATACGTCGAGCAGCACCTGCTGGCTGTTCTGGAGGAGGCGATGGCATATATGAGGGCCTGCGAGTCCCCGGCTTCGGCACAGTCTTCCGAACGGCAACGTATTCAGCACGTTCCTCGACTTCAAGCTCATCATGTTCCTCCATGTCAAGCTCATCCTCGAAGTCAGAGCCATCAGACGAGGAGATAGGTTGTGGAGGAGGACGCCGGGCCACACGTTTGTAGGAACGGCGTGGTACATTGGAGTCATCCGACCCCGTGCCAGGAGCGGCACGAGTGGATGATCCAGCAGGGGCCTTTCGGTCCGAGTGCTTCACCTTAGGCATGATTGGAAAGCCTGCAGATCGGGAGGAGAAAGGGATGGACAAATCAGCCAAGGAGATGGCCGAAAGACGAATCCCGCGGAGGAGGACAACCAGATCGCGGGGCAGGGGCCCCTATGGCGGCGAGATCACGAGGCAGGTCTCTTGTGGTGGCTGGCGGCGGCTGTGGAGGGAGAGGGGAAAAAAGGCTAGGGCAAGCCCAGCGCGCGCTCCTCTATTTATAGAGGCTCCCGATGTGTCGGACGTCCGACGGGCGTCGGACGTCCGAAGGGCATCAGCCGTCGGGCGTCCGGAGTGTGTCAGCCGTCGGACGTCCGAGGTGCGTCGAACGTCCGAGACGGAAGTAGGCAGAGCAATTTCTGGAATCTTGATGATGAGGTGATTTGAGTGAATCGAGCGGAGGTAGCGTCCAACATTTATTTCATATAGTAACTATACCTTCCCATCGCTCGAATAGTGGAGTATGTGGTGGGTTTAACCACCAAGTTCAAGTGCTACATCGAGACAGGGACACTTAAGCATTTTCTGTCATGCTCATGATGGTGAAGTGATAAGGAGCATTTTCGCGTGTGTAGCAACCAAGAGCCTCTCAACTAACATATTTTGGACATGGTATGCTGTAAATCTTCTAACTCGATTACTATGATAAGTGTGGGTCCAAAATACGGTCAGACGCATGAGTGCATAGTGTTATGCACATGTTAACCTATTATAAGAGCAAGGCACATGACACAAGGGCCATGGCACAAATTTGTCTCATACATATGACCATGGAGAGCTAAGAGAGCACCAACACTAAGCATTTCATTAGTGTGATTGACAAGGACATGCAGGAAATTACACAGTGGAAAAAGTATTATGTTCATGCGGAGTCCTGCCTTGACTCTAATTTCTTCGTGACCAGCACCACCAACTTCTTATGAGAATAAGTCAAGATAGCAATGCTTATCCAAAGTACCTAAACCACCATTCAAGTACAATATGGTCCCCAAACTCATTGGGTCCGAAGTAGTTAGTCCAACTACCATATATATAGGGTAAAATCACTTAATTATGTGCTCATAGATATAACTTTTACTTTCATGCACACCTTAACCTTTTAATGGATATGTCAGATTTACCATATACATATATTGGATCAAAGATATGATAGACAAGGCATGTGAATCTACACATAGTAGATATGCCTACACAAGCCTATCAAAAACCAAGAATATACAAATTGGACAAATGAACACATAACTATTAATTACGGAACATTCATGTTGTCCAAGATGGATCATGGTGACAAATCAACATATGATAGCATACCAAGTTCAACACATGAACCGGTCAAAGCATCAAACCATGTAAGGTATGCATTTTGCATAAACTTACATGCATGTCTCACTCCAGTAGATATATCAGTGTAGGTAATACAATTATAACTCCCACATCACTATAAAGTAAATAATACAACCTCAAACACATGCATGGGAGATTATCGGAAGACACATGAATTTCTCGACAAGTTATGTAGGTCAAATGGAGGAAAGGCCGAAATAGGATGACCATGAAAACTCTACCAAGCAAGAGATACCATGTGTGAGTGAACACAATGGTATTTGGAATTATCAGTGGTGGTAGATGCCAAACGAGCACACAGATCGTTTTATACTCACACAAGTGTGATATGAGAGTTTAGCCATAAGCATAATGTTTAGATACCATACATTAACATCCCAATTAGCTAGATCATAGTGTAGAGAAATATTTGAAAGGCTTGCATCATATATACCATTCCATCAAGTACGATCTAGCGACTAAGCCATGAGTATAGGTGTAGTATAATGTCATACTCACGCACATCTAAGGGATTTAAACACCAAAAGGGTTATTATGCGAATTAAGTCATGTGGAGCACGACAAGCCACACAGTTATAGAATAACCCCATGAGGTAGATTCTGAGTGGCATACATCAGATGTTTATCTTACCAAGGGTTGTGACGTGCACAAAGCATATCACATTCCCTTAATGTGATAATCCATGTATTTATCATACAAGACAATCAATCATCCAACTAAGCTGATAAGTGGATGCCAATTTGAACTTCGGATGGCTTTTACATCCAACGAAATGATTGGATAATCTTGCACCGTGGATAGTAGATGGAGTCCAATACATATATACACATTTTGGGTTAGTGATGTGCGTAGAGCAGAACACTCCCCCTTAATGTGATGAGCTATTAACGTCTCAAAAGACCCACACAACGATGCAACTAGGATGCAAGTAATGATCAGGACTACACACAACTATATGACATACATAACGACCTACACATGATATATAACACATAACAATCATACTAGTAGGCGCAACATGTCAAAGTACATGCTAGGTACCAAACCTAGACATGAGAAGGAGTGGGGCAGGCAACTTTCAATGTAAACAATTTAAGTACAAGTTATCGCAAAGAGGCACATTGGATATGGGATATGAGCTCGATAATCCAAATGACTTGGCTTGAGATAATACAAATGATGAAGAGTCCTCAAATCTTCATTGTGTATCCAAGTCTCTAATGTCCTCCAAAGTCACCTATTGATCAAGTTTGAGCTTGTTGGTCCCCAACTACGTTGGGTCCTAAGAGGTTAGTCACAATAGGCTTGACAACCCAAATGGTTATTTTCTTGACACCATTTTGAGTACCAACAAACTTGGCAAACACATTGCCAACCTTATCCTTCCCAAGGGAATAGATATCATCAGTAGTGATTGGGTTGGATAAGTTACCTCTCGTGCAAGACGAAGCGACGTGGCCCTTCTGACGACATAAGTAGCAACATCTACCCTTTGCTTTCTTCCTAGTTGATTTCTCACCTTGGGGACTGTTGGCTTGGGTCTTATTGGGAAGAGGCCTTCCTTCAACTTGTAGCTGAGTATGTGATTGAGTTTGTGGCCGCTTCCCTTGTTGCTTGTGACTTTGAGACTTCATCTTCAGAGGGCAAGATCTAACATGGTGCCCTTTAACTTTGCACTTGAAGCAAATGATTTTGGCCGAATTCTTGACTTGTTCCAGGCTCCTCTTGTTCTTTTTTGAGTTTACTCCAACATCATTTTTGTCATTCGGACATGTTTTCTCACACATGACGTTGTTGAGTGTGGACATCCCTTCATGACACTGTTCCAAGTCTTTCTTCAAAGAAGTGACTTGGGCCTTGAGCTCTTCGATTTCCTCTGCACGGTTAGTATCAACGCAAGTACTAGAGGAAGTGTAAGCTTCAATGTTAGAGAAACAAGGCAAGGAAAGTAATTCATCACACGAGGTAGCAACATTATGAGTAGACGAATTACAAGGACTAGCACATGGAAATATAGTACTTTGACTAGAAGTAGTGCCATTGTCCACATGAGGCTCACTTGATGTTACCTTGGTGATGATAGCCTCATGAGCTAACTTTTGCACATTATGGGATGTTAGAAGATCAGCATGAGAGCTTGTGAGCATTACATGGTTTCCTTCCAACTTCCCATAATTGCTAGTTAGTAAATCAAGTTGAGCACGTAGCTCAACATTCTCCTTCAATGTTGATACTTCAAATGAGGTAGAGTTAGATGTACAAGTATCATCAACAATATGAGAGGAGTAAGTAGCAAATAGAGACTTCTCATGAGAATATTCAAGCTCCTCATAGATCTTAGAGGTTTTGATGAGCTCTCCCTTGACATTATTGCATTCAAGGAGAAGGACCTCAAAATCCTTTTTAAGTTTATCATGAGCAACTTCAATATCTCCTTTTGAAGATCTTAAGTCTCTACATGCTTGATGACTCTTCTGAAGTTCATGTTCAAGTTGTTCACTTTTAGCTTGTTCATGATTAAGTGAATCATTAAAATTTTCAAAGTAAACAAGAACATCTTGGAATCTTTGAGGAGCGTTATTTTTAGCTTTATGAAGAATTTTACTGATCACATAGATATTTTCAGTCAAGTCATCATCATCATCCTAATTGCAAATATCATCGTTATTGCATAGGGAAGATGATACCTCATTATTACCTCTTGCCATGAGGCACATGTGAACTGGAGGAGTTGATGATGATTCTTTTGGTGAATTAGATTCTTCATTAGTCAAAAGTACTTCATATTTCTTGATTTCCCCTAAATGATTAGTCATAGAGCAACTAGGGAGAAACAAGATATTTTGATCAAGAGGACACGGGAAAGCAGGCATATCAGCACAGACATTTGTCGAGGGATCTTTAGGTGAAATGCATGACCTATCAACACAATAATTAACACTATGTGTGGTGCTAGATATGCTCGTGTCCGTAGAGGCTATGACATTTTCATCAACATATATTTCTTCACTCACCATGTCATTACCTTCTGAGATTGAAGATGCTGAGGTGTGCAAGCAATCGGATATGGAAGTAGTGGTGGACTCTTTATGATCGAAAAGAGTGGAGAGCTCATGCACCAACTCCTTCATCATAATATCGTCTTCATCAAGATTGGACCCACCATATATATCTTCAAGTTTAGTCCAAACTTCATGAGCTGACTTGCAAGTCGAGATAGACTTAAACACTTCAGGACTTATGGTTCGATGAATGGCAAGAAAAGCCTCACAATCAAGATACATTTCATTAGTAGATGAAGATGCATCATTCTTTTTGTCGGCAATCCCTACAAGAACAATTCGTAAAGTATTTGGGCCCATGGCCCGAAAGTGATGGAGCATACGAATTCTCCATAGGGTATAATTTGTGCCATCAAAGTCAAAGGTGTCATTGTGCACTAGTCCAATAGTCGACATCGATACTCTCTAGGTCATGAAACCTAATTAAAGAGAGACCTTGCTCTGATACCAATTGAAAGGTCCATGATGACGCCTAGAGGGGGGGGGTGAATAGGCTATTTAAAAACTTCTTCAGATTTGGTTTAAACCAAATGCGGAAATAAACTAAGAGGATGCCTTTCAAGCACAAATCCTAAATGCAATAGGCACCGCAACGTGCACCAACAACACGATCTACCAAGATGGACACAACACGGTTACTAACAAGCACAAGAAGTTACACAAACTTACTTGAGCTATATCACACGACGAGTAGGTGAACGACACAAGATACTGAAAGTGCGTTATATCGACTAGAGGGGGGGGGTGAATAGGAGATTTTTAGAATTTCATCACTGAGGAAATTCCTTTTGAGGAAATTCCTCACTGATGACTAACTTACAGCGGAAACAGTAAAGGATCAGAAGTGCAAAGTTTCGCAACAACAGTTTTTCAGTGTGAGGAATGTGAAAACAGATTGCACAGTGAGCAGGCATGCAGAAAACAGATGAGGATTAACTAGCATGAAGAATTTGGGGTTGAGGAATTTCAGAGAAAGTCTTCAGCAAATTATTCAAACAGTCACAGTGAAAGTCATCAACACATAATCTGAGGAATGTAAAGGGTTGAGGAATTAGAACCCATTTCACAGCAAAGACAGTAGTTGATGACCCAGTTCCAACTGCTGTGACAGTCGTACATCTGGTTTGGAGCGGCTTGGTATTGAAACCAAAAGACACACAGTCCCGAGACACACAGTCCCGGGACACACAGTCCCTAGCGTATTCTCCTTGGGTAAGAACACACAGTCCTCACCCAACACTCGTGGTAAGTCTTCAGGGCAGACTTCCAAACCCTCACAAACTTGGTCACCCGGCGATCCACAATTGATTGCTGGTTTGCTCTAGACCATGATGCCTAACCGTCTGTAGGATGCACATTCCTCAAAGGTAAAAGGCTTCAGTCCCACACAGGAACAACTTGTTCAGTGATGCTCAATCACTTGGTTCGAGGTTTATGGTTTGGTGTTTGGGGTATTTCCTCACTGATGATTTACTCTCGAAGACTCTGAGGAATTGGGTTGCTCTTATGACAAGTGTCAGTTTCTAACGGAGCAGCCAACCAGCTAATGGTTGTGGGGGGCGGCTATTTATAGCCTGGGAGCATGCCGACATGATTTGACACTAATGCCCTTAAATAATATGACCGTTGGTGTGGATAAGACCAATGATGTGGCGTGGCTATCAAAACGGTCGGGACCCTCAACTGTGAGAGTCCTCATGTCACTCATATTCCTCACTTGAGGCTTTTGGTAGGATAAGGCTTGGGTTGAGCATCATGAGGAAATTCATTCCAAAGTGTAACTTTGACCCCCTTTAACAGTACGGTGTTCCTATTACTCAAGTGTGAAGAAAACAAAACAGAAAGAGTAAATCTTCATGCTTCAAAGTCTTCAGAATGATTTTCTTCAGGACACACCGAATTCCTCAAATTCAATATCTTCATGAGGAATATCAATTTTATCGCATATTCTTCATGATTCAATTCTTCAGCTTCAGACCAATTTCTTCAACCGAAGATATATATTTTTAGGGGTCGATATTCATCAAATATTTCAAACTCCTTAGTGACTTATAGATCCTGTATACACTCATAAACACATTAGATACTTAACCTATACGTCTTCAAACCACCAAAATCACTAAGGGGCACTAGATGCACTTACAATCTCCCCATTTTTGGTGGTTGATGACAATTAGGTTAAGTCTTCAACAGGGATAATAATATGAAGTGTAAATACTCATTTGAGGAATTTGAAATCAAGATTCAGAGAGACTCCCCCTAAAGATGTGCATATCTTGAGGATTTTGCTTTTCTCAGCAAATGCATATTGATGATTTATATCATGGAGATCTCCCCCTGAGTCTTGTAAATCATGCATACGACAAAAACGTTCAAAAGCGTCAGAGTACCCTCGGGCTTAAGTTACAACTCATTACATAAAAACTTCAGAAGAGCCAAGAGTTTGTAACTTAAATATAGTCCATAAGCCCCAAAATATCCCGCTTGAAGACTAAATCTCAAGTTTCTGCCCCTTTGTCATCAAGTGACAAAAAAGGGACAAACTGAGGACTAACGCCCGTGAAGACTTCACTTCTTGGTGGTTGATGAAGATGCGTGGTGCTTCTTGGGAGTAGTCTTCTTCCTTGGACTGGTGGCAGTGTCGTGCTATTCTTCATCAGATTCAGCAGTGCGGAATGAAGAAAAAGAGCTGTCTTCAAGGTCTGGAACTGGAATTGGCCTGAACTTCTTCTTGGGTGGCCACGACCAGTCAAAGTCACGCTCGAACTCCAATTTTTTTAAGTTCTAGCTGAGTCTTCAGATGAGCAAGTGTAGCCCAGGTGCGATGAAAAACCTGATGCAGATAGTGATGGTTAAGCTTCACAGAGTTCTGTGTTTCAGTGAGGGTTTTCACAATGGCACTGTACTGGCGTTTGACCCACTTGTGATTGCGATCCACCTTCTGGTGAAGACTGAGGAGAAGCTCTCTTGTATTCAGCACACGGGGAGCAACAGGGCTTTGAGGGTGAGTCTCAGTATCATCCCATGAAGAATATGCTTCCGGCTCTCTGAACTGGCCATCAAGGGGCCTACGAACTTCATCAATAACTGACTTGCCTTTTCCTTGAACTGGTTCGAAATTCTTCTTGTTGACCCGGATAGGAGGCATATAACCAACATGGTTGTTGAAATCAGCGTGAAAGTTGATGCCTGTCCTTGTCCTGATGAATCTCAAGATCCATGGGGCATATATCTTGTAATCAAATGGACACATGGCATTGTCGGCCAAAGTCCTCAAGAAGAAATCATGAATATTGATAGCAATACCATGAATGATGTTGAAGAGGATATTCTTCATGAGGCCTACAACATCTTCTTCATCATCGTGTCCCTTGATTGGTGCAAGGACGCTGCAGAGGATTCTGTAAACAGATCTTGGTTCATACTTGAGCTCGTGGACGAGGAATGTTTTTCTCGGTGGTTGCCCTTTAGCCAAAGTCTTCATGAGGACTTCCATCATCCCGTTGGGCAGCTCACGCTCACCATAAAGCTTCACAGCCTTCTCTGAGGGAATTGATACTGGCAATTCACGCAGTAGCTCAGTAGCAGGAGACTTGTAGTGAGTGTTTTGCGTCATCCAGTCAAACACCCATGTGTTTATGTCTTCAGGATCGCCAGATATGTGAAGAGTGGCATAAAACTGAAGAATGAGCTCACTGTTTCGATCAGAGATGTTTGAGAACATTGGTAGCAGTCCAGCTTCATGAAGAACATTGAGGACTGGGACCAGGCATGAAATTGCTTCAAGTTCAACATGAGGAATATGCCTGTGCTGGAATATCTTATTTCTTCCACACAGCACAGAGGCATAGTAATTCAGCTGTGTCCTCGTCCAAAACTTCAGATGTCTGATTTGAGGCTTGTCATAGGGATTTTCTCCAATGAAGTACATGCGTTCTTCAAAGAAGTTCTCCTTTTGAAACTTTGGACTCTTGGAGAATGGCCGACGCTGCATTGGCTGAAGATTTTACTGAGGAACTGGAGGAGAGACAACAATTGCAGTCTCGGGGTTGAGCACGATGAAAGCATTGTCTTGGTCAGGTGCATTTTCCTCAGCATTGTCCTCAGGGTGAGGAATTTCATCAGCTTGGGCGTCAGGCTGAGGAGCATGCTCGTGTTGTGCTTCAGGTTGAGGAACGGGATCTGGCTGGGCATCAGGCTGAGGAATTTCTTCAACTGGAGCGTCCTGTTGAGGGTTCTGCTCCGGAGAAGGAATAGGTTCATTCTGAGCCTCAGTGAGAAGATCTTCCTCAGGAGGAGGAGTTGGGTCAGTCTGATCCTCAACTTGAGGATTTTTCTCAGGACTCTGAATTTCATCAGCTTGAGGATTTTCTCTTTGCTCTTCCTCAGCTTGCTTGGTGACCGAGCCAGAATCATCAGTTGGTGCAGTTGATCCTTGTGCAGTTGTTGCCTGAGGAACGGAGGGCTGAGGACTGTCGTCAATGCAAATTTATTCGTCAGTGTATTCCTCAGATGCAGCATCCTTCATTTCCTCATCTGGCCCTTTCTCTTGGTCTTCAAAGGTGACCATTTCATAAGATGGAGCGACGTTGAGGGGCACAGGGTCCAGTGGAGCATTATCTTCAAGCGCTTTGAGGCGCTGGGCCTCAGTGTTTTCTTCTTCTGAGGAGGCCTTTCTCTTTTTGGCTTCCTTCTCAGCAGCCCTGGTCTTCTTCATGTCTGATGCAGACGGAGTCATCTTCTTCACCTTTGAAGCTTTTTGTGAAGGGGTTCTCCCGACAGATTCATCAGCTGGCTTTGAGGAACCAGCTGGAGCAGAGTCATCAGCTTGCTTTGATGCAGCAGCTGGATCAGGGGCAGTCTCACCAGCTATAGCAGATTCCTCAGCTGGATTTCCCGTGGTGATTTCTACAATGGCCGGTACATCCATATGGCTATCTTGTGATATTTCCTCAGCTTGAGAAGATTCATCAGCTGGCTCTTCAATCAGAGGCTGAGGAGTTGGTATTGGAGGGGCAGCCTTCTTGTTGTAGTCGTCAACAACTTTAGTGGCAAATTTGATGAAACTGCTTTTGAGACTCTGACGATCAGATAGCTTGGAGTACTTATCTGTCAAAGTCTTCAACTCATCCTGTGTTGACACCAGTGCATCAGGCGTCAGGTTGAGGAGATTCTGCTTGAGGAATTTCTCCTTCTTGAGCTTAGCAACCTTGGCCTGCTTGGCTTGCTGCTCCTTCCACTTGGCCTCGTTGATGAATGTGGCCACCATGTGGCTGATGCCAAGGGAAAGTTTCAAATCATCAAGCAGAGTGTTGGGGTCCTCATACCAGATGTTTATGTAGTCTAGGAGGACCTTGGGGTCCATGGACAAAGGAATTGCGCTACCAGAAGCTTGAGCTACCCTCTCCTGCTTGTTTCTGATTATAGCCTGCAGGGTTTCATCATCATATTCATCACTACCCTCAGATGCAGATGGGACTGTGATGATTTTGCTGGGGCTTGGTTGTGTTCCTCTTTCAGCTGACACCTAAGTCTTCACAGGAGGTGGTGAAGACTTTGTCTCCGAGCTGGTTGCAGCTGGGAGTGAGGAGCTGGAGGTAGCGGGCAGTGGCTTCATGACTGGCTTCAATTCCGGTTATGAAACATGTGGTGACGCTGAGGATTTTGGAGCTGATGGTTTTGGCACTGAGGGTTTTGTAGCTGATGCTAGAGCTGGTTTCTCTTGAGGCTTTGAAGCCTTTGGTTTTGACGGCACAGACTTCTGTTGAGGAATTTTCGAACCAAAGGTCTCAGCTGCAGAGGAAGTAGCTGCAGTTGAAGCTGCAGCAGATGATTCATTGTATTTCCTCAGCGCAACATCTGCCTGCTTCTTAAGCTTAGCCAAGTTCTTATCCTTTTCATCAGGATAGTCATCAAGGGTCTTGAGGCTTGAGGGATGTGCTACTTGATGTGCCTCAAGTGGAGCCCGTTTGCCAGGAGGCTTCAGAGGGAATTTCTTCACATACTTGGGAGTGACAAATCTGTATTCCTTCCACTCCTTTTCCCATCGACGTTCTATCTTCTGAAGCCGAATCTTTCTCTTGGCCATTGTTTCAGATTCATCAGGTGTGCAATAGTCCAAGTAAATATCCTCAGGGATATCCAAAGCTGTATTCTTCTCAAGTTTCTTCCCTCCCTTTTGTTTCCTGTCATTCTCCATTTTCTTCAGCTGAGGATTTTGCTGATGAGATTGAACTCTTGAGGATTCTGATGAGACTTGAAGATTTTCTTCAAGAAACGCTGCAAATGAGTTAATGTGATGAGAACCAAGAGATTCATCAGCTGACATGTGTGTACCTGTGAACAGAGTATAGTTGCGAGGAATTTGGAGAGGTCATATGCGGTCTCAGATTTGAAGAAAATGAAAAAGTTTGACAGTTGAGGAATTTGCCTAAGCATACTGTTCTTGGGTTCCAGAGTTGTACAGATCCGAAAATTCGCACAATTGAGGAATCTCGTGAAAATCTTAGATGCTTAGTGAAGTTCATCAATAGTGTGGTGATAGTCCGTGTTTGAGGAATCAGATGCATGTGGATTCTTGAGGAAAAACAGATTTCACATCTCACATGTAAAATAGAAGATCTAACTTGCTGTAAAAATAGGGTTTTTATTTACCCTAGATGGCACGCACGAAGAACAGAGAAGTGTTGCAGAGAGAAGCTCTTCGGTGCGTGTCCAATGCGCCCTAACCCGGCAGCAGAGGACATCTACGGCGGCGGCGGACGAAGATGGTCCGACTCCAGCGTGGTTCCAGCGATGGAGAAGTCGAGGCAGTGAAGCTCTTCTTCACCGGCGACGAGACTTCCAGTGGTGGCGCTAGGGTTCCGGGCTTTTGCTGTAGCAGGAGAGCGATGGAGCGAAGAAGTGTTTGACGAGGGGGATAAGGACATATTTGTAGCCAAGCAGTTACTGTTGGCACGAAGAATTCGGACCAAACAACCCCTGCCTCTACGTCTCTGCAGGACACGTGTAGCTCCCGAGCAAGGCGGTGGAGATAGTGGATATCATGGTTATCCGAACGTGGGAAGTGGGGTTCAGTTACTGTGCATTAAAGAAACATTTTTGAAGAGTTGAGGATTTTGTTACAAAATCATCAGCTGACAAGGATGCAGTGAGGATTTTGAACAAAGTTTCAAGTAGAACGCATATGAAGAATCGAATAGACTGGATGAGAATAGCATAGAGGGAAAGTATGGTCCGATCACATTCACTTAGATGAAATATCATCTTAAAGAATTAGCTATAAGTGAATGCTGTTGAGGACTTGAAATCACAGTCTATCTAATTAAATGAAAGTCATCAAGTGTTTTTGAAGATTTGACTAACTTGAGGATTTTGTGATAAATCGTCACAATGAAGAACAACTGTTTTGAAGAAAAACACATTTTTAGGAAATGGAACATTGAAGAAAATCGACTTGAGGAATTTCATGTTGGGCGGTGGCATGACCCACCATATAAGAATGTTGATTACAGACGCCACGTGCAATTATCGTAGGGCCCTGAGAATCAATTTCTTCGTTGATTTCTTCACATTCAGAGTGATATTCTTCATCAGTTGAAGAAAATCGATTCCTCATGTGTTGCACATCTAAGTCATCAATTTTGCATAAGTGTTAGGATGTGTGCATGTTTTTACAAAACATTTGATGATTCTAAGATATTTAGCTCACACCGCAACTTGCAAAACCTTTTCTCATCCAAGGGCTTAGTGAAGATATCTGCCAGTTGATCATCAGTCTTCACATGGTCGATGAGGATATTGCCCTTGAGGACATGGTCCCGAAGAAAATGATGACGAATCTGGATGTGCTTGGTCTTCGAGTGCTGTACTTGGTTGTATGCAATCTTGATTGCACTCTCATTGTCGCAGTAGAGAGGCACATTCCTCATGTTGATGCCGTAGTCCTTGAGGGTTTGCTTCATCCATAGTAATTGAGCACTGCATGACCCAGCAGCAATGTACTCAGCTTCGGTAGTGGAGAGTGATATGCAATTCTGCTTCTTTGAGGACCAGCAAACTAGTGATCTTCCGAGGAAATGACATGTACCCGAAGTTGACTTGCGATCCACACGATCACCAGCATAGTCAGAATCAGAATACCCTACCAGATGAAGATTTGAGCCCTTGGGATACCATAATCCTAGTGTTGGTGTGTGAGCTAAGTATCGAAGAATATGCTTCACAGCCTTATGGTGTGATTCCTACGGTTTTGCTTGAAAACACGCACACATGCAAACACTAAGCATCATATCTGGCCTAGATGCACATAGATACAATAAAGAGCCAATCATAGAGCGATATACCTGCTGATCGAATTCTTTACCATTTTCATGAGTGCCGAGGGGGCCGTTTGTAGGCATTGGAGTCTTGACACCTTTGCATTCATGCATGTCGAATTTCCTCAGAACGTCCTTGAGGTATTTCTCCTGTGATATGAAGATTCCATTGCGTTGTTGACGAATTTGAAGACCTAAGAAGAATTTCAGCTCCCCCATCATAGACATCTGATATTCTTCACTCATCATGTAAGCAAATTCATCACTGTATCGTTTGTCAGTACAGCCAAATATAATATCATTGACATATATCTGGCACACAAATAACTCATTATCATAAGATTTAGTGAAAAGAGTTGGATCGAGTGAACCAGGTTCGAAGCCTTTCTTCATGAGGAATTCCTTCAATGTATCATACCACGCCCGAGGGGCTTGCTTGAGACCATAGAGCGCCTTTTTGAGTCTGAAGACTTTGTCTGGGTTCTTTGGATCCTCAAAACCTGGGGGCTGAGCAACATATACTTCTTCCTCAAGCTTACCATTGAGGAATGCACTTTTCACATCCATTTGATATAAGATGATGTTATGATGATTAGCATAAGGAAGTAGTATTCGAATAGCTTCAAGTCTAGCAACAGGTGCAAAAGTTTCATCGAAATCTATTCCTTCAACCTGGGTGTAGCCTTGGGCTACAAGTCGTGCCTTATTCCTCACCACTTGACCATCCTCATCTTGCTTGTTTCGGTAGATCCACTTGGTACAGATGATGTTGTGCTTGCGAGGATCTGGTCGTTTGACGAGCTCCCATACGTCATTCAGCTTGAATTGAAGTTCGTCTTGCATAGCTTGGATCCAATCCGGTTCCAGGAAAGCCTCAGCAACTTTTGAGGGTTCTGTGATAGATACAAAGGAGAAATGCCAACAAAAGTTAACTAAATGTGAAGCTTTTGAGCGAGTGAGAGGACCTGGCGCGTTGATGTCACTGAGGATTTTGTGAATTTCTACTTCATTTGCAATCCTCGGATGAGCTGGTTGAGGATTTCATCTGGGCTGAGGAAGTGGTTCTGGAGCAATTTCCTCAGGAGCACCTTCTTGATTTACATCAGTGATGGGGATAGTTTCTTCATCAATTTACTCAGTGGGAACAATGTCTTCAGTAGGCTTGAGCTTTATTGCTTCCTCAGGAGACAACTTATCTGGATCAGAAGGCAATTGCTCTCTTTGCGAGCCATTAGTTTCATCGAACCGCACATCTACAGTCTCAACAACTTTGTTGTGATAGTTGTTGAAGACTCTGTAGGTGTGCGAGTCCTTTCCATAATCGAGCATAAAACCCTTATGTGCCTTAGGTTTAAATTTTAAGCTATGGTGAGGATTTCTAATCCAACATTTTGCACTGAAGACTTTGAAATAACTTACATTGGGTTTCTTATCAGTGAGGAGTTCATATGAGGTTTTCTTGAGGAATTTGTGAAGATATACCCTATTGATGATATAGCATGCAGTGTTGATTGCTTCAGGCCAAAAGCAATGAGAAGTCTTGTTGGGGATATTGCTTATTAAGTGACCCGCCCAATATGGGCCGGGTTACTAGTAAGGCGATTCATCCTTTAGGGCTAGTTGGGCCTCAGCCTGGGCGGTTCAAGGTCGCAGGATGGTTATGATTTATGGAAGGTCTCTGGGTTTTGCAAGACGGCGACTCAGAGACCGCGGTGGTCACGATTTGTAAAGAGGAAGGGACTCTTGTAAACCCTAAAGCCTCGACCTCTATATAAAGGCGAGTTTGAAGGGGGATAGATAGGTTAGAAATCATCGAGTGCTAGGTAAGGCGAGTTACGCCTTTCTTGTAATCGAATCCACATCAATACACGCCAAGCAGGATGTAGGCTATTACCTCCACGCGAGGGGCCGAACCTGGGTAACCCGCCGCGTTCCTCCTGTTCAACCCCTTTGAGTCGCCACCAAAGTGCGATGGTTCCCATACTAAGTCCTTTCACGAGGACATCTGCCGTGACAAAACCACGACAGTTGGCGCCCACCGTGGGGCCTACGCACGGTGGAGTTGAGTTCTCAAAGGGAGCCCTACCAGGGTTTGGGAGTTATGCGACGGCGCTCATGACTTGGAGCCGACACGGCATAGCCTACATCGACAACCAACGATGGGGACCTGAAGCGAATTCTCTCGAATCAGGCTACAGGGTCCCCTTCGGCAAGATCAACGTCTTCATCGGCATGATCGGGTCATCTGTTCCTGAGCCGGACATCTCCTCCGACATCGTCGAGCCGGCCAGGTACGTTCATCCAGTCACAACACGGAAGCTGACCCGCCCGTTCTTTGTGGGGTTCACGCAGGGGTCGGAGGAGCCAGAGCACGCGGCGGCTCAGGAGGTCACCCCCGTCAACTCTGACGACGAATCATCCATGGGTGATTCGGATTCCATCCAGTCCCTCCACAGAGACGGTCTCGGAGGCTTGTCATTGGCCATGGATCCGGAAATCCTCGATCGAACCCGCCGCCAGATCGCCATCTACATGGCCGGGGCGACTCAACCCGCACAGAACCCCGCCGGAGGCGATGGAACCGACGGGACATCCAGAAGTGCGTCAGCAATCCTGGTGGATTTAGCGGCGGAAATCACGAGACTAATGTCAACCCCCCTCACGCCAGAGAACCATGAAGAGTTAAACACAGAGTTAGCAAAGCTGAGAGAGGCGGTGGCAAAGGCCCATCAGGATGCTGAGACGGAGTCCGCCAGGATGGAAACTCGACAAGCTCAGATTACGACCGAAAGGATGCGATTGAACACCGACAACTGGCGGCTTGAAAGACAGCAGTGCGCATCCGACGCCGTCCATCAACGGAGACACCAGGGTCGCCTGCCCCATGATCTCAATCCGACTCGCCTGTTCGACATCCCCAAACACCCGGGATGGGAGCCGCCCCAGCAGGAGGACCGGGCCCCCCTCCTAACCCGCCGATTCAGCCGACCGAAGGTCAAATTCCTCGTTTCCGTACCCCTCGAGGCCACTTCTCTAACCCGGTGGATAACGTGCTTGCCGCAACTCGCCATCTGGAGTCTCTTCCGATCCACGGCAACACCCCAGCTGAGATCGAAGCAAGGAACGCCATCGAGATGTTGAAAACGGCGGTGGTCCAAAACGCGCACTTCTCGCACAGCCCTGAGCGATTGCACTCCATCCCCCAGGCGAGCTATACCAGGAGTAGGCCGGAGGATCAGCCAGCCGTAAACAGTGCCCCGCGACACTTCCCGCAGGACAACCCGCCCGAGCGGAACCCGCCGGGCAGAGGTCCACCCAACATTCAAGAGGCTCAGACTCCTCCCGCGGGGACCGGAGGGCGAGTTGGGGTGCCCTGCTTGTCCCTAGAAAGGATTTCAAAGGACCAAGAAAGGTGCCTAATTACACACCAGATCTTGAACCAACATCTTGGATCGAGGGCTATGAGATCGCCATGGACATGCTCGACGTAAACGAGGCGGTTTGCGCCAGATATTTCACCATGATGCTCGAGGGGTCGGCGCGCACTTGGTTGAAAAACTTACCCCCCAATTCTATCCAGTCCTGGGCCGAGCTGAAGGAGCGTTTCATCAAAAACTTTCGGGGAACCTGTAAACGGCCGATGACGATCGTCGACTTGCAACACTGCGTACAACGCCCGGATGAGTCGGCGCACCATTGGTCGCGGCGAGTCGCGGAAATTATCCATTCATCGGATGGCATCACAGCAGCGCAAGCTGTGCTTATCCTCGAGCACAACTGCCACTACGAGCCGCTGGTCCAGAAATTGGGGAGACTCAAACGGAAAGTTCAGGATATGGGCGAGCTGATGGATACCCTCACTAGGTACGCCGAGGCCGATGATACCAAGGATCCCGGCGAGGATGGTAAGGGTAACTCGCCCAAGAAGGGCGATTCAACCAAAAACCACACCCGCCTCCAAGGCCGCAACCGTCACAACCAGGGGACCAACGGCAAGCGTAGGCCACATGAGGAGCCCTCGGATCTGGTTGCCAACACCAACGCCAATGACGGCAAAAAGAAGAATCGAGGCTTCAGTGGGAAAAGACCGCATAATTACGAAGAGCTACTCAAAGGCCCTTGCCCGCACCACGCCACGGCCGACGGCCCGGCGGGCCACTCTTGGGAGAACTGCTTCGTGATGCGAGAATTTCGGGCCGAGGCAATCAAGAAGAACCAAAGCGAAGATCCAAACCGTCGCCAGGACCAACTCGCCGCGCCCAACCAAAGGCACAACCCCTTCGGCGGTTTTCCCGAACAAGAGGCACAGGGGGGCCCGCAGCCAGGCGGCGGCCAGTACCCGGTGCACCACCAACGGCGGTACAACCCGCCGGGAGTTTTCCAGCAGCCGCCCCCACAGGGGGCTCCGAAGGACCAGGATGACCACGGGGGCTTCCGCAACAATCCTAAACAGCTAAGTAATGGGCAGTACCATGTTTTCACCACTAATGCTTGTAGGCGTGATAAAAAGGTAAATCACCGGGCGTACAGCGTAATTGAGCCGGCAGTTCCCAGATATCTCCACTGGTCCGAACAGACCATAACATGGAGCAGAGAGGATCACCCGCCGAGAATAGATAACCCGGGCGACCTGGCATTAGTCATGGCTCCCCAAGTGGGGGGCTACACTCTATCGAAAGTACTAATGGATGGCGGCAGCAGCATTAATATCCTATACTTCGACACCTTCTGGAGGATGAATCTATTAGAGAAAGACTTGATGCCTTCAACCACGGTCTTCCACGGCATCGTCCCGGGAAAATCGGCTTATCCCATAGGCCCGGTCAGGCTCTCAGTAGCGTTTGGAACTGCGCAGAATTACAGGTCGGAGTCTCTGGTCTTCGAGGTGGTCAAACTAAAAAGCCCGTACCATGCGCTGTTCGGGCGACCGGCTTACGCTCGCTTCATGGCCCGCCCGGGCTACGTCTACCACAAGCTCAAAATGCCTGGTCCTAAAGGGCCCATCACGATTGACGGAGATAGAAGAATCGCAAAGGAGTGTGAGGAAGGAGACGCGGCCTATGCGGAAGTCGCTTGCGCGGCGGAAGAGCTCAAGAACCATCGGGCCAATGTTGACCCGGCAGACATGTCACCGCTCAAGAAGCCGACTACAGATTCCGAGTCGCCCCTCAAGTTCAAACCAACAGATGACACGAAGACAGTCGACTTCGTCCCTCGCGATTCATCCAAGCAGTTTACCATTGGAACGGGTCTGGACCCCAAATAGGAAAGCGCGCTCATCGAATTCATCCATGAGAATCGGGACATCTTCGCATGGAAGCCCTCTGACATGCCGGGTGTACCGAGAGAATTCGCTGAGCACCATCTTAATATTGACCCAAAATGCAAACCTGTCCAACAATACCTTCGCAGGTTTAACGAGGAGCGACGGAAGGCGATTGGAGAGGAAGTCGCCCGTCTTTTAGCCGCCGGGTTCATCGTGGAAGTCTTTCACCCCAAATGGCTAGCTAACCCGGTGTTAGTACTCAAGAAGAATGGCACGTTCCGTATGTGTATTGACTATACGGACCTCAACAGAGCTTGTCCCAAGGATCCTTTCGCTCTTCCCCGCATCGACCAAATCATTGACTCGGTGGAGGGATGCGAACGATTGTGCTTTTTGGACGCCTATTCAGGTTATCATCAGATCAAAATGGCTGTGGAAGATCAGGAGAAGACTGCCTTCATAACCCGCTTCGGGGCCTTTTGCTATGTGTCCATGCCGTTCGGGCTCAAGAGCGCAGGGGCGACTTACCAACGCTGCATCCAGAATTGTCTTCATAACCAAATTGGCCGCAACGTCCATGCCTATGTTGACGACATTGTGATCAAGACCCTCCGGGAGGAGACACTTCTGGAAGACCTTAAGGAAACCTTTGATAATTTACGGGTATATCAGATGAAGCTAAATCCTACCAAGTGCGTTTTCGGCGTACCTGCGGGAAAACTACTAGGTTTCTTGGTATCGGAGCGCGGCATCGAGGCTAACCCGGACAAAATTGAAGCGGTTACTTCCCTCGGCAAGCCGACGAATGTTAATCAAGTTCAGCGATTGGCGGGTCGCATTGCGGCTCTCAGTTGTTTCGTGAGCCGCCTCGGAGAAAAGGCGATTCCTCTTTACCAATTGTTGAGAAAGTCCGACCGATTCGTATGGACAGAGGAGGCTGACGAGGCATTTCAGGCCTTGAAACATCAATTGGTTAACCCGCCGGTCCTGGCGGCCCCGACTGAAAAGGAGCCTATGCTCCTGTATGTCGCCGCGAATTCCAAAGCGGTCAGCGTGGCTGTGGTCGTCGAAAGAAAGGAGGAAGGAAAGGAATACCCGGTGCAACGCCCGGTGTACTTTATCAGTGAGGTGTTAAGTCTTTCCAAACAGCGATACCCACATTGGCAGAAACTGGTCTATGGGGTGTTCATGGCGAGTCGAAAGCTTAAACATTATTTCCAGGAACACCCGATCACCGTGGTCAGTTCCGCGCCCCTCGGTGACGTCATCCAAAACCGCGAGGCAACATGGCGAATTGCCAAATGGGCAATAGAACTTGGGTCGCATCACATACAATATACCCCCCGCACGGCCATCAAGTCCCAGGCACTAGTTGATTTCGTCAACGATTGGACGGAGCTTCAGGCTCCGGAAGATCGGCCTGACCTTACCTATTGGACTATTTATTTTGATGGATCCAGGCAGTTGGAGGGCTTGGGGCGGGTGTGGTATTGATATCCCCTCAAGGAGATAAGTTCTGCTACGTTCTCCGGCTCATGTTCCCTTGCACAAATAATGCGGCAGAATATGAAGCTCTGCTTCACGGTTTGCGACTGGCAAAAGAGATGAACCTAACCCGAGTCAGATGCTTTGGGGATTCAGATTTCGTGGCGCAACAGGTTTCGGGCACCTGGGACTCTCGAGATCCTATGATGGCGGCTTACAGGCGAGCTGTATCTGACGTGGCGGGCTATTTTTATGGGTACCAGGTTGATCATGTTGATCGACGACTCAACGAAGCAGCTGATGCCCTCTCGCGGCTCGGCTCACAGAGAAAACCGGTCCCCCCTAATGTTTTCTTGGATGTCTTGCATAAACCGTCTGTGACTGTATCCACGAAGGAGGAATTGGTGATACCAGATCCCGAGTCTCAGCTTGTGGCGGCTCTCCATGTCACTCCGGATTGGGCTCTTCCTTATCTGGCTTATCTCGCTCGTGGTGAGTTACCCACTGACGAAGTTTTGGCTTGCCAGATTGTTCGGCGTAGCAAGTTCATGGTCATCATTAATGGCGAGTTATATAAACGGAGTGCTTCAGGGGTCTTTCAGCGGTGCGTTTCTTCCGAGGAAGGATGCATAATCCTAAATGACATCCATTCTGGAGACTGCGGGCATCACGCCGGGTCACGTTCTTTGGTATCAAAAGCCTTTCGACATGGTTTCTTCTGGTTGACGGCTCACGCAGATGCAGAAGATATAGTACGGCGGTGTGAGGGGTGCCAACGATATGGGAGACAGGCTCATGTGCCGGCTCAAGAATTGAGGATGATTCCCATTACTTGGCCTTTCACTGTCTGGGGGCTGGACATGGTCGGTCCCTTTAAGATGTCCTCCAACAAGAAAACTCACTTATTGGTGGCGGTTGATAAGTTCACTAAATGGATTGAGGCGGAACCTGTTGGGGCTTGCGATGCGGAGACTGCAGTCAAATTTCTGAAAAAGCTGATTTTCCGTTTTGGATATCCACACAGTATTATCACGGACAATGGTACTAACTTGTCCCAAGGAGCGATGCTGGATTTCTGTCGCCGTGAACATATCCGGCTTGATATCTCTGCAGTTGCTCACCCGCAGTCAAACGGGCAAGCAGAGCGGGCGAATCAGGAAGTCCTACGAGGGATTAAACCTCGCCTCATGGTTCCCCTGGAAAGAACTCCAGGGTGTTGGGTTGAGGAACTACCTTCGGTATTATGGAGCATCCGGACCACCCCGAATCGATCCACGGGGTTCACCCCTTTCTTTTTGGTCTATGGAGCAGAAGCTGTCCTTCCTACCGACATAAGACATGATTCTCTTAGAGTCGTCGCATATGTGGAGCAAGATAATGAGTTGGCGCATCAGGATTCCTTGGATGCCTTGGGAGAGGCGCGTGACTTAGCGGCGGCTCGTTCAGCTATCTATCAGCAAGATCTGCGGTGTTATCATAATCGCCGAGTTAAGAGTCGGGCTTTCTAGGAGGGCGACTTGGTACTTCGTCTGACACAAGATCGGGCAGGCATGCACAAGCTCTCGCCCCCTTGGGAAGGGCCTTTCGTCGTCAGCAAGAACCTCCGCAATGGCTCTTACTACTTGATGGATCTTCGGCCTGATCGACCGACTACGGGGGCTGAGTCAATTCGCCCTTGGAATATTGCCCATTTGCGGCCTTACTACACTTGAGTTCTTAAAAACTCCATGCTTTGTAAGTTTTTTCAGTTTCATTATGAAGTAATAAAATGTTCCCCGACTTGGGGGCTTCTTCCTTAGAAAGAGCAATTTGTGTCCCCCTGTTGCGACCTTATGAGCCGACAGAACATGCATTTAGGGTGTGTGCACGAGCTTTCTGACTCGCCTCCCCCTGTCGCGACCGTATGAGCCGACGAAACCTCATTTAGGGTGGGTGCACGAGCTTTCTGACTCGCCTCCCCCTGTCGCGACCGTATGAGCCGACGAAACCTGCATTTAGGGTGGGTGCACGAGCTTTCTGACTCGCCTCCCCCTGTCGCGACCGTATGAGCCGACGAAACCTGCATTTAGGGTGGGTGCACGAGCTTTCTGACTCGCCTCCCCCTGTCGCGACCGTATGAGCCGACGAAACCTGCATTTAGGGTGGGTGCACGAGCTTTCTGACTCGCCTCCCCCTGTCGCGACCGTATGAGCCGACGAAACCTGCATTTAGGGTGGGTGCACGAGCTTTCTGACTCGCCTCCCCCTGTCGCGACCGTATGAGCCGACGAAACCTGCATTTAGGGTGGGTGCACGAGCTCTCTGACTCGCCTCCCCCTATCGCGACCGTATGAGCCGACGAAACCTGCATTTAGGGTGGGTGCACGAGCTTTCTGACTCGCCTCCCCCTGTCGCGACCGTATGAGCCGACAAAATTACTCGTGTTATGATTTGATCTTGGAGATTTTTATCCTTACTGCATATTCGTTGAAACTATTTGTAGTTCTTTTGTTTTCACAGATAATGTGTTCAAGGTTTCATCCATGGCGGATTAAGGATTGCAGGAGATTCTTATAAGGATTAACAAAATATTTCAAACCGCCTCAAAAGCGGTATAAGGGTTTTTCTTGCAGAAGATGTCATCGAAAGATAGTACTGACTATTACACGGCTCTTGGGCCAAATTCAAGAAAAGTCTACTCCGCTAAGTCCTGGCGTGAGCTCTGACCAGCTTCGATTTGTAAATCGCCCAAGACCCAATTGCACCTGGACAAAGAGGCAAAATCGTCTTCATCGGTCAAGATTGATGCCAGGTCTGTATCCCCATCGAAGGGATTCTTGGGTCGCCGAGGAATTAGGTTGGTCACCACGAAGGTTGGCGGGTTGATTTTCTTATTCTTACCGTCATAAGCCGCCTGATACTTCGTTAGATCAAGACTGGCGGCGAGTTGAGTTGCAGCAAACCGAGAATCCTTGACAACTTTTTGGTAATCCTCTTCCACGAATTCCGAGCCGTCGTCTTTGAGCTGAGGGAAGCCGGCGGCCACTTCTTCCAAATTAATCTCCGGAGCATACGCTAAGCAGCAACTCAGGGCCGTCAGGACGCCTTTCCGGGCGGCTGACCGAGTTAACTCGCCAATTTGGGGAGGAAGTGTGGACAGACATCCAAGTACTTTCTTGATGGAAGTAATCGGCTCTTTTGCGCCCATTACAGCTTTGACGGTCAACACACTGCCTGTGTACAGTTGCTCTGTCAGTGTATAGATTGCCTTCAGCATCAACACACAGTCTTCTTGCAGGTTGGCGACTCTTGGACCTGGAATTTTATAAATCGGTAACTTAACGTCAGAAATTTGGCCCAAAGGAGGGGATAAGGTTGGAGATTTAGGTAAGGCTTACCGAAGATGGCTTGCGTCATGTTAGTGATATGACGCTTTAAGCCGGACAACTCCTGTTAGATAGTCGCCAGCTTTGCTTCAGCTTTCTCTGCTCTCTTCAAAGCCGCGTTTTGGTCAGCTTGAGTTTTTTCTAACTCGGCTTTGAGCTTTTCCAGTTCAACCAGAGCCAATTTGTATTTATCTTCCGACTGAGTTCGGGCATCTTGTTGATCAGCCAAATTTTTCCTTAAGTCGCCCAACGCTAATTCGGTCTGGGCAAGGTTTTCCTATTTAAAAAAAAGAGTTTAAAACAAAGACAAGTCTCAGAATTATTGCAAGGCAATACCCCTGACACTTGGGGGCTAATGTATAATTTCTCAAGGGAAATTATACAGAAATCGAGACCCGGCTCATCATTTTACTGATGACCCGGCCCTTGGGGGTTACTGGTCGCGAAGCTTTTTAAAGACCCGGCTCATCTTTTACTGATGACCCGGCCCTTGGGGGTTACTGGGAATAATATAGAGTATAAAATGTACCTCATGTTTGTCGTTTAACATCTTCAGCAGATTCTTCTCCATCTCATAGCTCGCTTCCAGGCGACTTGCGAAGCCAGAACAGAGTTCTCTAAACTCCAGATTTGCATAGTCGGAAAGCTTCGCCTTGGAGAGCCCAAACTCGGGGATTGCTTGAGAGGAGGATGCTACGTGTTTGGACAGAACTGTCGCCGCCGGCTTGGAAAAGCCAGAACCAGTAATGACTACAGCATCTGGGTCATCCGCTGTTGCCAATATGTTTGGCGATCCAGGGGCGTCCGCTTTTCCTTTCGGCGACTCAGGAAGATCCACTTGAATTGCCGGCTCAGCGTGACCCGGATCCTCTTGAGTCGGAGTTGATTTCCTTGGAAGTTCGGAAGTTGCGTCAGGGATTGATCCACTGGTTTTCCTTTTTTTGGCTTGTGCCCTAACTAGAGGAGATAAACGTGTTAAGGAATTGAAAAAGATCATTATTCTCAAAAAGTCAAGGCCGAAGACTTACCCCGGAACTCGAATCATTGGTGGAAGTGTTGACATTGCAGAGTCGCCGGAAGAAGGGGGAGAATTCTGCAGGAATTATACATTAATAATGCAGGCGGGTTGCAGATGTAATCCAAAGCAGCAAGGACAATGGTTGTTCTTATATAAAAAAGGGGTACCTCGCTTGGTTTTCTTTTGTTTGTGGCTGGCAAGCCAGATATTAGATCGCCGGAGTGACTTCGTGTCTTCCGGTTTGAGGCGTGCTGTGTTCTCTTCAATAAGAAATTTGGGTCCAAATGGGCATCTGGATGTGAGAAGGGGACTTTCCCACATATTCGCCGGGCCGGCTTAGGCGGGGAAGGAGATGAATCGGAGGAAACAGAAATTACCTCGACGGAGTCCTCTTGGCTTTCATTATCTTCATTCTGTTACAAGAAGAATGGGAGATATGAATAAGAGGTCAAAAGTAATAAGTGGCGAGTAAAAAGGGGACGGATTTGTACCTCTGAAAGTGCGTCGCCGGCTTGAGATTCGTCGATTTCAGATGGCTCGGCCGCAGCAGATTTACCTTTGCCCTTGTTTTTCTTGGAGGGCGGCTTAGCAGTCTTCATGGCTTGTTTTTTGGGTCTCCTAGACCAGAACTCGTTTCCTTTCTGGAAAAGATATATGGCATGAAGTTATAATGACAATAAAACAGAAGGAATAAGAATCAAGGGCGGGTCAACTTTGGTTACCTTGGGCGCCGGGTTGATCTTGCAGAAGGGCTTAAGGCCGATTTGGCCGCACTTTCCTGCGGGCTCGCCGGCCAGTTTTTTGATGATGGCGACGATGTCTTTCTCCGTTAATGCTGTGTGAAAGTAGCATTGGGGATGGTACAAAGTGCCGTCAAATTCACACATTAGACCATCTCGGCGGCTCAGAGGAAGAATCCGCCATTCGACCCAGCAGCGGATCAGGTCAACCCCGGTAAGACCATTGTTCGTCAGGGATCTCAGTTCAGACAAAATTGGGATGAACTCCGACTCTTCTTCCTCGGTGAGCTTGTCGGGGAGCTTGAAGTTAACTGGAAGGCGGGTTGGCCTGTAGCCCAAAAGTTTGTTCTCACCAGCGGGGGACGTTTCTTTACAATAAAACCAAGATTCACCCCAGCCCTTGGGATGGCTAGGCATGGTGAGTGAAGGAAACGGATTGTCCCTACGGCGCTGGACGTTGACACCACCGAGTTCCAAACTGGGGCCATTGTGGAATTCCGTTTGGCGATTCAAATGGAAAAAGTGCCAGAATAGGGGAACGAAAGGCTCGATCCGTAGATAAGCTTCGCAAAGGACTTGGAACTGACTCAAGTTGCTTATGGAATTGGGTCCCAAATCCTGGAGTCGGACATTCATGAAGGTCAAAGCGTCCCTAAGAAATTTAGATCCGGGCGGCTTAAAGCCCCGTTCCAAGTGTTCCACAAAGACTACTATTTCCCCTTCTTTGGGGTTGGGGAGATCTTCTCCCAACCTGGTGCGCCATCCAATGACATCTTGAGGATCCAAACAGCCGGCTTTCACGTAATTAGCTAGAACATCGTCATCAACTTTGGTAGGAAGCCAATCGCTCTTGAAAACGGCACCCATGCTACAAATAGGTAGAAGTATGGTATTACATGTCTCGAACATCTACTGTGTGAGTCAGGATCAGTTCATATTAACCCGCCAGACTAAGGGGCCGGGTTGGGTTGATGTGGCGACTTATCAAAGCAGGGCTATTTCCAAAGGCAATATTACTGTGGATAGTAAGGTCTACTCGTTCTGAAGCACTAACGGGGGGACGAAGGTTACAAACAGTTTTTTACAAACAATGAATGAGGAATGGATCTGCCGAACAGATATAGGACCTACGAATACGGCTGAGCATGAACAATATATTATCAGCTAATGCCCCTCGTTTGGAGAAGGTATTGTATTCAGAAAATCGCAAGAACAGCGAATGGTTAAAATTATTCGAAGCACTGGCTACCCTAGCGGCGCTCGGGCTCATGGATTCGAGGGAGATAAACGACTACGAGCGGAAAGCTTCAAAGCTACGGCCATGGCGAAGATATGAGCAAAGAATGAACCTACTCCTAAGAGGGGGAACGAGGACCTAACCTGATGCTCTCGGTCGAAGATGACCGGCGGTGACGAAGATTGCCGGGGAAGCGTGGGGGTCCCGACGAACGAAGAGGCCTTCGGCGGCGGCGGAGCTCGGGGCGAACGGCGAGGTTGTCGGTGCTGGTGCGATGGATAATAATGGCGGACGGATTGACCAAGGTGCGAAGCTCGACGACGGCGATGGCTTGCGGGCGGCGCTGGAGCTCCTCGAACGGGGGCGGAGGTTGCGGCCGGCGGCGAAACCCTCGGGAAGCGGTGCAGTTTTCTGTTGCGATAATGGGGGGGGGACTGACGAGACTGGTAGGTGGCCAGTGTCAGCCCTGTCCCTTCCGCCTATTTATTAGGACGGGTGCTGGAATCGAGGCGCCGTGAGCGGGAACCGTTTGGGAATAAAAGATTCGCCATGATGACATCCGAAAATTTTGGGAGAATGATGCACTAAAAGATCCGTTGGGATTGTGTTAAATTTCCCGAGAATAGAGGGCTAAGGAAAGTGCTGACGGGAAATGCATTGGCGGCTCAAAGACTTTTTCCGGTACCAGTTGGCGAGTTAAAATTTCTGGCGTATGGAGGAACACAAAGGAGTGAATCACCTTCAACTAAAACAGAAGCATTGGCATGAAGATTCAAGTCAATTTGGGGCCTAATGTTGGGGATATTGCTTATTAAGTGACCCGCCCAATATGGGCCGGGTTACTAGTAAGGCGATTCATCCTTTAGGGCTAGTTGGGCCTCAGCCTGGGCGGTTCAAGGTCGCAGGATGGTTATGATTTATGGAAGGTCTCTAGGTTTTGCAAGACGGCGACTCAGAGACCGCGGTGGTCACGATTTGTAAAGAGGAAGGGACTCTTGTAAACCCTAAAGCCTCGACCTCTATATAAAGGCGAGTTTGAAGGGGGATAGATAGGTTAGAAATCATCGAGTGCTAGGTAAGGCGAGTTACGCCTTTCTTGTAATCGAATCCACATCAATACACGCCAAGCAGGACATAGGCTATTACCTCCACGCGAGGGGTCGAACCTGGGTAACCCGCCGCGTTCCTCCTGTTCAACCCCTTTGAGTCGCCACCAAAGTGCGATGGTTCCCATACTAAGTCCTTTCACGAGGACATCTGCCGTGACAAAACCACGACAAGTCTGATATTCTTCAAGCATAGTTCTTGCCATCTCAACTAGAGTCCTGTTCTTCCTTTCGACGACACCGTTCTGCTGAGGAGTATAAGGAGCAAATAATTCGTGAGTAATACCAAGTTCATCAAGCTAATCATCAAGACCAGTGTTTTTGAACTCTGTTCCATTATCACTCCTGATATGTTTGATCTTGATGCCAAAGTTCGTCGAGGCCCTTGAAGAAAATCGTTTGAAGATTTCCTGCAATTCAGTTTTATATACGATGATATGCACCCATGTGTATCTGGAATAATCATCAACTATGATGAAGCCATATAAAGATGCTGCATTGGTTAGTATGGCATAGTGAGTAGGTCCAAATAGATCCATATGAAGCAATTCGGAGGGACATGTAGTGGTCATGATAGTCTTCGAGGGATGCTTGGATCTGGTCATTTTCCCAGATTCACATGCACCGCAGAGATGATTCTTGAGGAATTTGACTGATTCGATGCCGATGACATGCTTCTTCTTTGCGATCGTGTGCAAATTCCTCATACCTGCATGACCTAGTCTTCTGTGCCACATCCATCCTTCTGAGGTCTTTGCTAGTAAGCAAGTGGCTAGTTGAGGACCTGTAGAGAAATCAACAATGTACAAATCCCCTCGTCTTACACCTTCGAAGACTTTGGATCTGTCAGATTCCATGATGACTACACATCTATATCTACCAAAGATAACAATCATATCAAGATGACAAAGCATCGAGACTGACATGAGGTTAAAACCAAGGGATTCAACAAGCATCACTTTGTCCATATGCCTATCCTTGGAAATAGCCACTTTGCCAAGTCCCAATACCTTGCTTTTACCTTTGTCAGCATATGTGATTTGCTTCAGAGGTGATGGAGTTAGTGGCATATTCATCAGCAAGCTTTTATCACCAGTCATGTGATGTGTGCAGCCACTATCAAGAACCCACTCAGTATTCTTGGGTTTGTCATCCTGTAGATGAATTAGTACAGCTTACCATCTCATATGCTTCAGCTTTGAAGAATATGATATCAATTTCATCAGATAAGAATTTCATCATAACAGAATTAAAAGGACATGTGAAATATTTCTATTTCATCAATATTAGCTTGCATCCTATCAAGCATTTCCTCAGGTCTCCAACAAATTCTTCAGATGATGATTTTCATCTGGAGACCTGACTTGCAGAAGTGATTAGTTCGATTTCTTCACCACCCACATCTGAAGGGGTGGTAAAGCATTCATCATCCTGCGAGCACCATATGAAAAGGTGGCATTGAAGCTAATGCACTTCTCTTAACAGTAGGGGGGTTAAAGTACTCATATGAATATGCAGAGAACTGGTTTGAGGATTTATGAACATAATGATTTGAAGAGTAACACTCATATTCATATTCCTTGTAGTTTCCCTGCATGTTAGAAGTATTAGCACGGGAATGAGCATAATTTTGACCAGTTGAGGATTTTGATCCTCTTGAAGACTTTGGTCCTCCTGAGGATTTTGATCTGGGGTTCAGATTCTTCATTGGTGGTGTCATGAGGACATTCACCTAAAAATTTTCAAGACAACTTTTGGGAACCCAGATTTTCCTCAAAGGAGGGCCATTCCTGCAGTTAGTTCCAACATATCGGGCAAATACTTCACGAGATTGATTTTTGAACAGTTTATAGTTGGAGTCAAATGACTCATCTGAGGAATAGGATAATTCACATGAAAAGCCAGTTAGATTGGATGGATCAAAAGGAGGCCCAGTAGCAGCAACCCATGAGGTTTTGGGATACTGCTCAGGTTTCCAGTAAGATCCATCAGCATTCAATTTCCTCTCAAAGGCAATTCCTTCTTTCCTCGGGTTACTGTTCAAGATCTACTTTTTGAGCACATCACAAAGGGTTTGATGTCCTTTGAGGCTTTTGTATATGCCTGTCACATACAATTCCTTCAGCCTTGCATTTTCATCAGTAACATTTGTGTTTTCCTCAAGTGAGGAAATTGACACTACAGGAGCAGTTGAAGAATTTGTAGCAATAGAAGCATTTGATGATTCTGGTGAAGAATTAGCAGTTTCGCGTTCAATGCATTTAAGACATGGAGGAATGAATTCAACTTGAGCAGCGCTGATCTGTTGAGCTAGTAATGAATCATTTTCCATCCGAAGATCATCATGAGAAATCCTCAGCTTCTCTAGATCAAGCTTGCTTTGAAGAAATTCATAGGAAAGTTTCTCAGGATCAGCGAGGAGTGTATCATAACGATCTTGAAGATTATCAAATATAGACTGAAGACTTTTCACATCTTCAGAGAGGATTTGGGACAGATTCATTTCATCATTAAACATATCATCACTTGTATCTAGCAGTTTCTGAAGCTTTTCGAGGGCAGTTTGTTGTTTAGTGGCAATGATAGCAAGTTTACTATAACTGGGTTTTTTATAATCATTAGGTTCACAGTCACTTGAATCAGAGGAGAAATCATCATTCGGTACCTTTGAACCTTTTGCCATGAAGCAATAGGTTGGAGCGAAGTCATCAGCATAGTCATCAGTGTGGATGGTGTGATCATCTTCTTCAAGGTTGAAGATTGACTTGCTCACGAAGGTTGTTGCAAGTGCAAGACTGGCCTATCCGGATTCTGAGTCTTCATCAGAACCCTCTTCTTCATCACATTCCTCTGATTCTGCCTCGGAATCCATTTCCTTGCCAATAAGTGCCCGAGCCTTTCTGAAACTAGTCTTTTTGTGCGATGAGGGCTTTGAAGATGAGAGTTTTGAAGATTTCTTCTTCTTCTTCGAGTCATCAGAACTGTCATCCTTGTATTTCTTCTTCTTTGATTCCTTTCCCCAACGGGGACAATCATCAATGTAATGACCTGATTTCTTGCATTTGTGGCAGGTTCTCTTCTTGTAGTCCTCAGATGAAGATTCTGATTTCCTCATGTCTCTTCTTGAAGATTTACCGAACTGGCCACGTCGTGTAAACCACTGGAATTTTCTCACAAGCATTGCAAGCTCCTGTCCAAATTCTTCAGGATCACCAATGTTGTCATCTATGTCTTCTTCTTCTGATGAGTGAATTGGTCTAGCCTTCAGTGCACGTGGTCTATAATAGCTTGGTCCATATAGATCTTTCTTTTCTTCTAGCTGGAATTCATGAGTATTGAGTCTTTCGAGTATATCAGCTGGATCAAGCATCTTGTAGTCTGGTCTTTCTTGAATCATCAGAACTAAAGTATCAAATGAAGAATCCAAAGATCTTAGCAGTTTCTTCACAACTTCGTGATCAGTAATGTCTCGAGCTCCCAGTGCTTGCAGTTCATTTGATATGCCAGTGAGGCGAACAAAGGTGTCTTGGTAGCTTTCATTGTCATGCCTCTTGAAGCGATTGAAGAGATTGCGAAGAATATCAACACGAGAGTCACGCTGGGTTGATACTCCTTCATTTACTTTGCACAGTCTCTCCCAGATAAGTGTTGCACAGCCCAAAGCACTCACTCTTCCAAACTGGCCTGGGCTCAGATGGCCACAGATGATATTCCTCGCTTGAGAATCAAGTTGCTTGAATTTCTTCACATGAGCAGAAGAGACACTAGAAGAGATGATGGGGACGCCATGTTCCACAATATACCAGAGATCATTATCAATAGCTTGTAGATGCATTTGCATCTTTTTCTTCCAGAAGGGAAAGTTCTTTCCTTCGAAAGTAGGACATGCTGAAGTAACCTTAAACATGCCTGCAGTCGACATAACTAAAACTCCAGGTGGTTAAACCAAAATCACACAGAACAAGGGAGTACCTTGCTCTGATACCAATTGAAAGTGTGTTATATCGACTAGAGGGGGGGGGGGGTAAATAGGATATTTTTAGAATTTCATCACTGAGGAAATTCCGTTTGAGGAAATTCCTCACTAATGACTAACTTACAGCGGAAACAGTAAAGGATCAGAAGTGCAAAGTTTCACAACAGGAGGTTTTCAGTCTGAGGAATGCGAAAACAGATTGCATAGTGAGCAGGCACGTGGAAAACAGATGAGGATTAACTAGCATGAAGAATTTGGGGTTGAGGAATTTCAGAGAAAGTCTCCAGCAAATTCTTCAAATAGTCACAGTGAAAGTCATCAACACATAATTTCAGGAATGTAAAGGGTTGAGGAATTAGAACCCGTTTCACACCGAAGACTGTAGTTGATGACCCAGTTCCAACTGCTGTGACAGTTGTACATCTGGTTTGGAGCGGCTTGGTATTGAAACCAAAAGACACACAGTCCCGGGACACACAGTCCCTACCGCATTCTCCTTGGGCTATGAACACACAGTCCTCGCCCAACACTCGTGGTAAGTCTTCAGGGCAGACTTCCAAACCCTCACAAACTTGGTCACCCGGCGATCCACATTTTACTGCTGGATTGCTCTAGACCATGACGCCTAACCGTCTGGAGGATGCACATTCCTCAAAGGTAAAAGGCTTCACTCCCACACAGGAACAACTTCTTCAGTGAAGCTCAATCACTTGGTTCTAGGTTTATGGTTTGGTGTTTGGGGTATTTCCTCACTGATGATTTACTCTCGAAGACTATGAGGAATTGGGTTGCTCTTATGACAAGTGTCAGTTTCTAACGGAGCAGCCAACCAGCTAATGGTTGTGGGGGGCGGCTATTTATAGCCTGGGAGCATCCTGACATGATTTGACACTAATGCCCTTAAATAATATGACCGTTGGTGTGGATAAGACCAATGATGTGGCGTGGCTATCAACGGCCGGGACCCTCAACTGTGAGAGTCCTCATGTCACTCATATTCCTCACTTGAGGCTTTTCGTAGGATTAGGCCTGGGTTGAGCATCATGAGGAAATTCATTCCAAAGTGTAACTTCGACCCCCTTTAAAAGTACGGTGTTCCTATTACTCAAGTGTGAAGAAAACAAAATAGAAAGAGTAAATCTTCATCCTTCAAAGTCTTCAGAATGATTTTCTTCAGGACACACCGAATTCCTCAAATTCAATATCTTCATGAGGAATATCAATTTTATCGCATATTCTTCGCGATTCAATTCTTCAGCTTCACACCAATTTCTTCAACCGAAGATATATATTTTTAGGGGTCGATATTCATCAAATATTTCAAACTCCTTAGTGACTTAGAGATCCTGTATACACTCATAAACACATTAGATACTTAACCTATAAGTCTTCAAACCACCAAAATCACTAAGGGGCACTAGATGCACTTACAGATACTAGATCACACTATAGCACACGATATATCAAAAGCTGCAAGTGTGAACGTGTGGATATAGAGGGTATGCTTGAACGATTAATCCTGTACAAAGAAATAGCCAACACAATATAATGAGCACAAACAATATGCAATGTATGTATGCTCAAGTAACACAAGTAAACCACAATTAAGGAGTTAGGGTTAGGGATAACCAAGGTCACTGAGACAAAGATGTATCCCGATGTTCACTTCCTTGGAGGGAAGCTAGTCAACGTTAGAGAGGTGGATGTTACCACGAAGGCACACCAACGCCACGAAGGCTCACCCTATTCTCCCTTTGAGATAACACCACGAAGGCGTTTCTCAACCACTAGTGGTAAGCCTTTGAGGTGGCTTCCAAACCCTCACAAACTTTTCCGAGGGTAATCACATGGATTGATTCCTCTCCGAAGAACTCCTACCGCCTAGGAGTCTCCAACCTCCAAGAGTAACAAGATCACGGCGAATGCTCAAAACTTGCTCAAATCTCAAATAGCTTGGGTTGAGAGGAGGAGAGGGAGACGATCTATCTTTTGATTGGAGCAACTCTCAAAGGGGCTCACAAATGCTCTTGGGATCTACGATTTGGTGTGAGTGAATGTGTGTGAGGTAGAAATGTGTTCTTATGAAGATATGGCTGTGTTGGACCCCCTCTCACGAATTGGGAGGGGGGTATGTATAGTGGGGAGACTAAAGTAACCGTTGGGGTCACTTAAGTCTGATAGTGGTCGGACGTCCGATGGTTTCCGGACGTCCGACAGGCATCGGACGACCGAAGGAGTGTTCATATCAGTTGGCCACTGTGTAGTCGAAGAGGGACCGGATGTCCGAAGAGAGGGTCGGATGTCCGAGAGTTCACCTGTGTTCAACGGCACCGGATTTCTGAAAGCGGTCGGACGTGTGGCCCTCAGACGACCGGGGGAGGCCGGAAGTCCAGGTTTTTGACTCTGGTGCAAGGCTCCGGATATCCAAAATGAGTCGGATGTCCGGTCCTCGGACGAACGAAGGAAGCCGGATGTCCGAGCTTTTGACTGTGATATAAGTTTCCGGTTTTCCGAAGTGGTCGGGCGTCCGGCCCTCAAACGTCCGGAGGGAGTCGGATGTCCGAGAATTTGACTCTGGTATAAGGTTCCGGATTTCCGAAGTGGTCGGGCGTCCGGCCCTCGGACGTCCGGAGGGATCCGGATGTCCGAAGCATTGGTTCTGTTTTGGGATCAAAGCAGAGCAGTGGAGATGTGGCCTGAGCAAAGAAGTAGAGATGTAGTTTAAGCAAATTTATCACAATACCCAGTGATCCCCTCTTAATAGTGCGGGATCCCTAAAGACTCAAGAATCATAAAAAAAGGGGTACCGATGATCTATACTTGTGTGTATACTTTTATTCGCTGATCATCACTCCGCACCACTAACGTCAAAGGAACTGATACCTTTGAGTTAGCCCTTGCAATTGAGCTTGGTGTTGTTGCTCCTTCTTGACTCAAGATGAAAGCAAGACATGATGAAGTCTTCAAGAAGCTCTCCCATACACAATGTGGAAAGCCTAGCTTATGTATTCATCTTCATCTGTCCACCATGTGAGCATCCACAAGATTCAAGCATGTAGTACTCAGGAATGCTTATCTTGATCTTGTCCTTGTTAGCACATTAGCTTGTCCTTATCAACACATGATCATTAACAACATCTTAAAAGGGGATTAGTGATTAGTTATCTATATGTGTGTTGTGAGAAACACCAAAACACAATTAAGGGCATGACTGCACTTTCAGTTGTGATGTTGTATTACCGAGTGGGCCCCGAGATACCTCTCCGTCACACGGAGTGACAAATCCCAGTCTTGATACATGCCAACCGAACAGACACCTTTGGAGATACCTGTAGAGCACTTTTATAGTAACCCAGTTACGTTGCGATGTTTGATAACCCACAAGGTATTCCTCCGGTGTCCGGGAGTTGCATGATCTCATGGTCACAGAAACAGATACATTGACATGCAGAAAACAGTAGCAATAAACTGACACGATCATATGCTACATTTATAATTTGGGTCTTGTCCATCACATCATTCCCCCAATGATGTGATCCTGTTATCAAGTGACAACACTTGTCTATGGTCAGGAAACCTTGACCATCTTTGATAAACGAACTAGTCAACTAGAGGCTCACTAGGGACAGTGTGTTCTCTATGTATCCACACATGTATTTGAGTTTCCAATCAATTCAACTCTAGCATGGATAATAAACGATTATTATGAACAAGGAAATATAATAATAACTAATTTATTATTGCCTCTAGGGAATATTTCCAACAGTCTCCCACTTACACTAGAGTCAATAATCTAGTTCACATCACTATGTGATTGTAATGAATCTAACACCCATACAGTTCTAGGGTTCGATCATGTATTGCTTGTGAGAGAGGTTTTAGTCAACGGTTCTAAACCTTTCAGATTCATGTGTGCTTTACAAATCCTTAGGTTTTCCTATAGATGCTGCTACTACGTGCTATTTGGAAATATTCCAAATGACTGCTCTACTATACGAATCCGGTTTACTACTCAGAGTCATTCGGATTAGTGTCAAAGCTTGCATCGACGTAACCCTTTACGACGAACTCTTTAATCACCTCCATAATCGAGAAAAAAATTCCTTAGTCCATTAGATACTAAGGATAACTGTGACCGCTATCCAGTGATTCAATCCTAGATCACTCTTTGTACCCCTTGACAAACTCATGGCAAGGCACACATCAGGTGCGGTACACAACATGGCATACTTTAGACTCTACGGCTAAGGCATAGGGGACGACCTTCGTCCTTTCTCTTTCTTCTGCCGTGGTCGGGCTTTGAGTCTTACTCAAATTTACACCTTACAACACAGCCAATAACACCTTCGTTGCTGATTCATTTTGAACTCCTTCAAAACCTGTCAAGGCATGCATTTCATTGGAAGTTCTATTTAGCGTTTTGATCTATCTCGATAGATCTCGATGCTCAATGTTCAAGTAGCTCTATCTAGGTCTTCCTTTGAAAAAACTCCTTTCAAACAACCCTTTATGCTTTACAGAAATTCTACATTACCTCCGATCAACAATATGTCAACCACATATATTTATCAGAAATTCTATAGTGCTCTCACTCACTTCATTGGAAATACAAGTTTCTCATAAACCTTGTATAAACTCAAAATCTTTGATCATCTCAACAAAGCATATATTCCAACTCTGAGATGCTTGCACCAGTCCATAGAAGGATCACTGGAGTTTGCATACTTGTTAGCATCCTTGGGATCGACAAAACCTTCTGGTTGTATCACATACAACCTTTCCTCAAGGAAACCGTCGAGGAAACAATGTTTTGACATCCTATGTGCAATATTTCATAAATAATGCATCAACTGCTAACATAATTCCAACCAACTTTTAGCATCGCTATAAGTGAGAAAGTCTCATCATAGTCAACTCTTTGAACTTGTCGGAAACATCTTTGCGATAAGTTGAGCTTTTTCTTAATGGTGACTTTTCACCATCATCGTCTGTCTTTATTTTAAATATCCATCTTTACTTAATAGTCTTACCACCATCAAGTAGTTCTTTCAAAGTCTACACTTTGTTTTCATACATGGACCCTCTCTCCGATTTCATGGCCTCGAGCCATTTGCCGGAATCTGGGCCCACCATCGCTTCTCCATAGCTCGTAGGTTCATTGTTGTTCAACAACATGACCTCCAAGACAGGGTTACCGTACCGCTCCATAGTAGTACGCGACCTTGTCGACCTATGAGGTTTGTAGTAACTTGATCCGAAGCTTAATGATCAGCATCATCAGTTTCTACTTCAATTGGTGTAGGCGCCACAGGAACAATTTCCTGCGCCCTGCTACACACTGGTTGAAGTGACGGTTCAATAACCTCATAAAGTTCCACCACCCTCCCACTCATTTCTTTCGAGAGAAACCTTTCCTCGAGAAAGGACCCATTTCTAGAAACAAATACTTTGCTTCCGGATATGAGATAGGAGATGTACCCAACTGTTTTGGATATCCTATGAAGATGCATTTATCCGCTTTGGGTTCGAGCTTATCAGACTGAAACTTTTTCACATAAGCGTCATAGCCCCAAACTTTCAAGAAACGACAGCTCAAGTTTCTCAAAACCACAGTTCATACTGTGTCATCTCAATGGAAATACACGGTGCCCTATTTAAAGTGAATGCGGTTGTCTCTAATGCATAACCCATAAACGATAGTGGTAATTTGATAAGAGACATCATAGTATGCACCATATCAAATAGGGCGCGGCTGTGACGTTCGGACACACCATCACACTATGGTGTTCTAGGTGGCATGAATTGCGAAACCATTTACACATTGTCCTAACTGTGTACCAAAACTCACAACTCAGATATTTATCTCTATGATCATATCGTAGCTAGTTTATCCTCTTGTCACGATGATCTTCACTGTGAAATGGAATTGAACTTTTCAATATTTCAGACTTGTGATTCATCAAGTAAATACTACTGTATCCACTCAAATTATCAGTGAAGTAAGAACATAACGATATCCACTGCGTGCCTCAGCACTCATTGGACTGCACATATAAAAAATGTATTACTTCCAACAAGTTACTTTCTTGTTCCATGTGGTATGATTTGCATGTCTCAAGTGATTCAAAATGAAGTGAGCCCAAACTATCCATCTGCATGGAGTTTCTTCATGCGTTTTACACCAACATGACTCAAGGGGCAGTGCCACAAGTAAGTTGTACTATCATTACTACTTTGTATCTTTTGGCATAAATAATATGAACATGTGTAGCACTATGATCGAGATTCAATAAACCATTGAAGGTAATTATTCAAGCAAACATAATAACCATTATTCTCTTTAAATGAATAATCATATTGCAATAAACATGACCCTTATCATGTTCATGCTCAACGCAAACACCAAATAATAGTTATTTAGGTTTAACACCAATCCCGATGGTAGAGGGACCGTGCGATGTTTGATCACATCAACATTAGAATTACTTCCAACACACATCGCGACCTCACCCTTGCTAGTATCCTTTTAATCCATAGATATAACTTCGAGTTACTAACACTTAGCAACTGAACCGGTATCTAATACCCTGGTGCTACTAAGAATACTAGTAAGGTACACATCAATATATGGTATATCCAATATACTTTAGTCGACTTTGCCAACCTTCTCATCTACCAAGTATGTAGGGTAGTTCCGCCTCAGTGACCGTTCCCCTCATAACAGAAGCACTTAGTCTCGGGTTTGGGTTCAACCTTGGGTTTCTTCATTAGAGCAGCAACTGGTTTGCCATTTCATGAAGTGTCCCTTCTAGCCCTTGCCCTTCTTGAAACTAGTGGTTTTACTAACCATCAACAATTGACGCTCCTACTTGATTTCTACTTTCGGAGTGTCAAACATTGTGAACCGCTCAAGGATCATCATATCTATCCTTGATATGTTATAGTTCATCATGAAGCTCTAGCAGCTTGGTGGCAGTGACTTTGGAGAACCATCACTATCTCATCTGGAAGATTAACTCCCACTTGATTCAAGCGACTGATGTACTCAGACAATCTGAGCACATACTCAACGATTGAGCTTTTCTCCTTTACTTTGTAGACAAAGGATCTTGTTAGAGGTCTCATACCTCTCAACAATGGCACGAGCATGAAATCCCAATTTCATCTCTCAGAACATCTCTTATGTTCCATGATGTTCAAAAACGTCTTCGGCGCCTTGCTTCTATGATGTTAAGTATTACACACTGAACTATCACGTAGTCATCAAAAACGTGTATGTCAGATGTTCGCAACATCCATTCACGATGCTCGAGGTCTAGCACACCGAGTGGTGCATTAAGGACATAAGCCTTTTGCGTAGCAATGAGGACAATCCTCAGTTTACGGACTCAGTCCGCAAAGTTGCTACTATCATCTTTCAACTAAATTTTCACTAGGAACATATAAAAACAGTAGAGCTACAACGCAAGCTACAACATAGTTCGCAAAGACCTTTTGACTATGTTCATGATAATTAGTTCAATTAATCATATTACTTAAGAACTCCCACTCAAAATATACATTCCTCTAGACATTTGAGTGCCGCATGATCCAGATCCACTAACTCTAATCCGATCATCACGTGAGTTGAGTATAGTTTCAGTGGTGAACATCTCCATGTTGATCATATCAACTATATGATTCATGCTGACCTTTTGGTCTCTTGTGTTCCGAGACCATGTATGTACATGCTAGGCTCGTCAAGTTTAACACGATTGTTCCGCTTGTGCAACTGTTTTGCACCCATTGTATGTGAACGTTGAGTCTATCACACCCGATCATCACGTGGTGTCTCGAAACGACGAACTGTCGCAATGGTGCACAGTCGGGGAGAACACAATTTTATCTTGAAATTTTAGTGAGGGATCACCTTATAGTGGTACCGTCGTTCTAAGCAAGATAAGGTGCATAAAAGGATTAACATCACATGCAATTCATAAGTGACATGATATGGCCATGATCTTGTGCTTCTTGATCTCCATCACCAAAGCACCAGCATGATCTTCATTGTCACCGACGCCACACCATGATCTCCATCATCTTGCCGCCATCGAGGTTGTCGTGCTATATATGCTACGACTACTAAAGCTACAACCTAGCAATACAGTAAACGCATCTGCAAGCACAAACATTAGTTTAAAGACAACCCTATGGCTCCGGCCGGTTACCGTAGCATCGATGTGCAAGTCAATATTTAACTATTACAACATGATCATCTCATACATCCAATATATCACATCATGTCTTTGGCCATATCACATCACATGCATACCCTGCAAAAACAAGTTAGACGTCCTCTAATTTGTTGTTGCATGTTTTACGTGGCTGCTATGGGTATCTAGTATGATCGCATCTTACTTACGCAAAACCACAACGGTGATGTGCACATTGCTATTTAACCTCTCTCCAAGGACCAGGCACCCGTGAGTCATCTTTATGCAACAAGTTGCATGTTAGTCGATTAAACCGGTCTCTCGTAAGCGTATGAGTAAGGTTGGTCCGGGCTGCTTCAATCCAACAATACCGCTGAATCGAGAAAAGACTAAGGAGGGAAGCAAATTGAACATCAACGCCCACAAAAATTTTTGTGTTCTACTCGAGATTACATCTACGCATGAACCTAGCTCATGATGCCACTTTTGGGGAACGTTGCATGGGAAACAAAAATTTCCTACGCACACGAAAACCTATCATGGTGATGTCCATCTACGAGAGGGAGATTGGATCCACATACCCTTGTAGATCGCTAAGCGGTAGCGTTAATAAACGTGATTGATGTAGTAGTGCGTCTTCACGATCCGTCCCACGAACCGTCTCGCGGTCCGTCCCACGATCCGTCCCGATCAAGTGCCGAACGGACGGCACCTCCGTGTTCCACACACGTACAGCTCGATGACGATCTCCGCCTTCTTGATCCAGCAAGAGGGGTGGGGAAGTAGATGAGTTCTCCGACAGTGTGACGGGGCACCGGTGATGGTGATGATCTATTCCTGCAGGGCTCCGTCCGAGCTCCGCAAAAAACCGATCTAGAGGAGAGGGAAGCACGTGGCAAAGTTGTGTCTCAAACAGCCCTAAACCTCTAGTATATATAGGAGGAGGGGAGAGGCAGCTTGGGCAGCCTTGGCGCGCCAAGGAAGGCCTCCTTGGGTCGGCCGAAGTGGGGAAGGGAGGAGTCCTCCTCCAATCCCACTTGGATTAGGACTCCTTCCTTATTTTCCCACCTCTTTTGGATTTTCCACTTTTTCCTCATGGGCTTTCCTTGGATGACTTTGTGAGCCCATTATACCTTATTGTGCATCCAATAAACCAACGTGGACCCCTTGGGGCGTGGTGGGTGTCGTGGATATAAGCCTGACAGTAGATGTGTAGGGTACGAAAGTAGAGGGCAGAGTCCTAGCTACGGCAAGGCTGTATGAGTTCAAACCCCTCTGCGGTGGAGGTAACAACCCTACATCTCAGTGCTCTTGGAGCTTAGTGTCGAGTGGAATATGAATGTTACAGAATGCAAACCCTTGTGCCAGAGGGGAGGGGTGGCTTATATAGAGTGCGCTGCCCCTCATAAGTGTCCAACCTTCAAGGGTGTAATAAGTGGGATTGAATGCATATGTTATAGGTAACGTATGCCATAAAGGACATTAACTACAGTAGTCTAACGTCTGACCGTTAGCCTCGCTGGAGTGGCTTCTGGTCTTCTACGTCGACTGGCTTCTGGTATTGACCGAGTGGAATCCAGTCGTCGAGTATTAGGTAACTTTCCGAGTGGTTCTTTACCGAGTGGATCACAGGTTGTCTTAATCCAGTCAGTAAGTATCTTGTGATCCTTAAGCTAATAATGAGGTTCCCTTGGGTAGGACTTATAGATCAGGCCGATGACCCTACCCTAGGGCTATAACCCCATCATTAGCCCTCGAATGGATCGAGGTTAGAGTGGTGAAGGTGCAACTGCAAATCTTAGTATAGCAGACTCAATTTGGATGTTCTTCAAAGTTTCGCCGAATTGAATGTCGATTGCAATATTCATAATTTGCCTTGATCAATTCTGCTTGGCATAAAATATTCGAGTGGATTCGAGGATCTGAGTGAGCAAATGAAATGGTGCATCTAACAGGATCTTTTGATGTGACTAGTCGCTCTGTCAGTTCCGGATTTTCTGGGATTTGAAAGTTTCGGTTGCCGTGCAGTACGTGGTGGTGACGTCATTGATATCAAGTGGACCCCGTTGCCTTGATTCTTGCACCTCAATCTCCGCCACGTATCTTGCGGTGGCTCGCGATGAGATAGGCCAAGGGTCCATCTTCTAGAGAGTCAGTCGGCGGGCTATAAAGGCTTCCAGCACTAGGGTTTGGAACGACATTCTCTTCATCCTCTCCTCTGTTCTTCCTCCTCCTTAGCCACCAGCGCACATAGAAGCGACCAATCTTGCCGCTGTCACCATGACGAAGGGGCAGTCCGGCAAGCTAGAGAAAGCGAAGAAGAAGGGCGTCGCCAAGTCGAAGAAGCCAGCTCTGCCGTCGGGCTGGATCCAGGGGGATTTCCTCCCTTCCACTGTGCGGAAGGACGATCTCCTCGATCTCGTCGAGCACGACATGCTGATGGACAAATCTTGGCGCCTTCCTGGTGATGAGGCGGAGCCTCAGCCGCGAGAGGGGGAACGGGTCCTCCTCCTGACTCATGTAGAAAGAGGTTTCTCTGTGCCACCCCATCCTTTCATGCGGGGTTTTCTGAACTTTTTTGGGGAACAGTTGCATCATCTTCCGCCGAATGCTATTGCCCACCTTTCTTGTTTTATCACCTTGCGTGAATGTTTCCTAGGATGTCCTCCTCACTGGGACTCTTCAAATCCATCTTCACCGTGCGATCTCAGTCGGTGAAGAAAGTTAACCCGACTAATGACAAGACCAATGTCATCAAGTTGTGTGGAGGTTTAGGGCTTCAGAAAAAAGCTAAAAGTAGCTATCCTATCATGACCTTTCCGAGTCGGTTCGTAATTGGCAGTCAACTTGGTTCTACTGTGACAATGTAGCTTGTCCAAACATGTCGAGTGGGCTCCCTCCCTTTTCTCTAGAGCGACCGAGTGCTCCGAGGACGTTAGCGATGACAAAGGAGGAGGAGACTATGGTTGATCCCTTGGTCAAAGCCCTGATTGGTCTGGTTCGCAACGGGGTGACAGGAATGGATCAATTAGAGACCTTCTTGGGCAGATGCATCCAGCCTCTCCAGGCTTGAGATCACATCATGTGGCACTACACCGGTCCCGAAGACTCCACTCGATTTGATGCTGAGGCGGTGAGTGAAGACACAATAGCCAAGTGGATCCGCGGAATAGTGGGTCCTTGTGACAACCCGATGGGGGAAACAGGGTCCTGCCCTTCTCAGCTGACAATCCGCTGACGAACAAGGTAGTTCCACTTTGTTGAACATTGTTGCGTTTGAACGAGTGCTTGTAATTTCCTTGTCGACTGGATTTGTGGATTGTATCTTGCAGGAGTGGACGGACCTTCATTCCTCGGTCCCGAATGGCAACACACTCGACCTTTCCGAGGGAAGCATGGAGGACAGTGCGGAGACTGAGGACTACGTCAACGGTAGCGAAGAGACGAAGGAGGAGGAGTCGGAGGAGAGTGAGGAGGAAGATTTGTCTCCTTCTCGCCCTGAGCCCCGGACCAAGAAGCGTCACGACCCCGCAGGCACTCCAAGCAAACCTTTGGCGACGAGTGGCAGGATTGCCAAGCCTGTGAGGGGATCGTCTGGAGAACTAGTAGAACAACCTACCAAAGTGTCGAAGCCCAGCGGACCCAAGCCTCGGAAGGCCTTGCCCAGGATGAGGATTGCTCTTCCAGTCGCCTCTACATAAGTGCTTGACCTTATGCTCTTATCCGAGTGAACATTTTGGTTACTGACAACTGACTGAGGCTGTGTTGACAGAGCTGGTACTCTGTCACATTGCCGCCATGAGGAGACGAGGATCTCATGGAAGTCGACACTGAGAATGCAGCCACCTCACAACTTGGTATGAAGTTGATTTCTCGTTCCGTGTCACTCTTTCACATGTACGTTTTCTTGACTATAACTTCTGATGTTTCTGTCTGTTAGCCGTGCCTGCTGCGAGAGAAGTCATCCAGCTGGACGATGACGATCAGAGGCCACCAACTGCTGTGACAGAACCTGTTGTCTCCGAGGTGCCCGTGGCAACAATTGTTGTGGTGACTGCTCCACCTGTTAGTTCAGTCGTTGTCACCACGACTCCGACTGGATTGCCGTCGAGCGTTCCAGTTGTTTCTGCTGCAGCTTCAGGATTGATGTCTCCCGCGACTGTGTACACCACGCATCGTGTCCCTGAGGATCAGACTGGTGCTGCCAAGGATGCTATGATCCAGGCAGGACTAATGAAGCAACAAGCAAGAGGAGCCTATGATACCATTGTCTCTATGTACAACAACAACGTGGTGCTGGAAGAAAACGTCCGAGTAAGTTTGACCGTAAGTTTAAATTATGACTCTCACCCATTGTGGGTTGCTTTTTTGTAGAATTGTCTTTGTTTCATTCGCATTCCAGTGGGTCACTCTGAGTGAACCCACTGGGTGTAGTCCCCGAGACCGCTGTCGAGTGCTTGCACTGGCAGTGGTCTTTATCAGTAGAGACTTTCCTTTTGTTCTTGGTCAAAACCAACTAGAGCTGATCTAGTTGAGTTATGAATCTAGTGGGGCATGCTAAGTGCACCCACTGGGTGTAGTCCCCGAGACTATTGTTTGTCGGGATTGAATGATAATAGGCTGAAGTACTTGAGTGTATACTGTATTTGACTCGGCAGGGCAGACCTTGTCGAGTATTAGACCAATGGGCTCACGCCGAGTGAACCCACTGGGTGTAGTCCCCAAGACTACTATTGAATGCTTGCATAATCAGGAGTCTGTATTTGAATGCTTGCATTATTAGGAGTTTGTATTTGAATGCTTGCATTATTTGTCAAATGACTTGTATTTATCCACTCGGAAGTAGAATAATACTTGTGTCGAGTGAAAATAATTTTTCCACTCGGATGTTTTTTTGTAGAAAGCTTGTGAGATTGGGTTGCAGTACGCCCAGGTGGAATCTAAGAAGAACAAACTGAAGCTAGAGTGTGATGCCATGAAAAAGTTGCTGGAAGACAAGGATGTGACCCTTGCCAATGTGAAGCAGAAGTCCGAAGCTGATGAATTGAAGCTTGTGGACCTTGAGAAGTTGAAGGCAGAAAATGAGCAGATGAAGAAGGAAAGAGATGAATGGGCGAAGAGACTCCATTCTATGTCGAAAAGAGGAAATGCTTTGGAAGGTTTTGTAAAAGACTTCCTGGCAAATATGCTTGATTTTCTCATTGGTATGTTTCCTTTACCGAGTGAGTCTTGGAATTTTTCGTCGACTAACATGCAGCTGATATTTCGTTGATCTTCTGCTGCAGAGTTCTGTCCTGATTTCCAGAAAGAGATATTCGAGGTGGAGCCATACTTGGACCCCATCAAGTTTCCTGTTCCCGATGACTTGGCCGTGAACATGTATCGCCTCAACTGCTGTCTTGTTAAAGTCCAAGGGTACTTCAGTCGTCTGTGAGGTGCTGTGGAAAGAATCAACAAAGAACTATGTCCTGAAGACACGTTCCTCGTCGGTCTGGATGCAGTGATGGAGCGCCTCGGTCGTGTTCCAGAAAGAGTCCAAGCATGGAAGAAGTCTGCTGCTCGGTGTGGGGCAGACGTAGCCTGGTTACTCATGAGGGTCCATTGCAAGGAGACTCGGGAGGAGAAGCTGAAGGCGTTGCAGGTTGCGAACATGAAGAAGCTTCACTTTGAAGACTTCATGGAGACTATCATTTATGCCGCAACTCGCATCGTCGACGTCAGTGACCTCGATACCTTTGTGGAGCCAGCCAGTCCAGGTGAGCCTTGATGAAGTTGATGAGTCATGAGAAAAACAATTATTTGCCTCGGTATGCCGAGTGGTTCTTGTAAACGCTTAAATCTTCATTCGGGTGATAACCCGAGTACTTTTGTCCTGCCCGGATAACCTTGATCTGCGCAGGATATTATTTATTTGCTCACTTTGACTGAATGTGGTTTTATCTTTGTCGAATGAGCTGTTTCTTTTCGGTGATGCTCTTGGCATACACCAAGTCGTCCCACCTAAGCGAAGTTTGATTCGCGATTGGGTAAGGATTTGGGCGGGATTTCATTACTTAGGCGAATCTATTTCGCGGCTAAGCCCCCCGAGTTAGAGGGTTGCTCTTCACTCGGAGATTTTTTAAACTTTAGCGAATCTGGTTCGCGGCTAAGCCCCCGAGTGAGAGGGTAGCTCTTCACTCAGAGAAGTATTTTAACTTAGGCGAATCTGGTTCGCAGCTAAGCCCCCAAGTGGGAGGTTAGCTCTTCACTCGGAGAAGTTTTTTAACTTAGGCGAATCTGCTTCGCGGCTAAGCCCCCGAGTGAGAGGGTAGCTCTTCACTCGGAGGAATTTATAAACTTAGACGAATCTGGTTTGCAGCTAAGCCCCTGAGTGAGAGGGTTGGTCTTCACTCGGAGAAGTTGTTTAACTTAGACGAATCTCGTTCGCGGCTAAGCCCTCGAGTGAGAGGGTAGCTCTTCACTAGGAGAATTTTTTTAACTTAGGCGAATCTGGTTCGCGGCTAAGCCCCCGAGTGAGAGGGTAGCTCTTCACTCGGAGAATTTTTTTAACTTAGGCGAATCTAGTTCGCGGCTAAGCCCCCGAGTGAGAGGGTAGCTCTTCACTTGGAGAAAATTTTAAAGTTAGACGAATCTGGTTCGCAGCTAAGCCCCCGAGTGAGAGGGTAGCTCTTCACTCGGGGAAGTTTTTTTTAACTTAGGCGAATCTGGTTCACGGCCAAGCCCCCGAGTGAGAGGTTAGTTCTATACTCGGAGAAGTTCTCTAGAGCGGAGTCGACAGATACATTGTGGTAAACACAACTTCTGGCAAGTAAATTGCTTTAAGGAATCTTGTTCGTTACATCAAAACAGTCGTAAACCAGGCATAAAAACGCTTGAGTAAGTCTCCGTTCCATGCTCGCGGCTCATCGATCCTCTTCTCCAAATTGTAGAGTTTGTATGCTCTGTTGTTCAGCACCCTGGAGACGATGAAGGGTCCTTCCTAGGCGGGTCCAGCTTGTGTGGTCTCTGCTGATGCACTCAGAGAACCAAATCACTTGCTTGAAACGTCCGACTCCTGACGTGTCTGGCATGGAACCGTTGCAAGTCTTGCTGGTAGATCGTTGCCCGAACATCTCGCGCTCCTCCTCCAAGAGATCAACTCCATCCTGTCGGGCTTGTTCCGGTTCGGCCTCTGAGAAAATCTCAACTCTGGGGAATTGTGAAGCAAATCACTTGGAAGGACGGCTTGTGCACCGTACACGAGAAAGAATGGAGATCGCTCAGTCGACCTGTTCGGTGTCGTTCTGAGCCCCCAGAGCACAGAGGGTAGCTCGGTAACCCAAGAATCTCCAGGGTGTCCAATCTCCCTCATGAGACGAGGTTTTAATCCTTGAAGTATGAGTCCATTCGCTCATTCAGCCTGGCCATTTGTTTGGGGGTGAGCAATGGATGCATAATCCACTCGGGTTCCTTGGCTGGAGCGGAAATTCTTGAATTCGTCTGAGTCAAAGTTGGATCCATTGTCAGTGATGATGCTGTGTGGGACTCCAAATATGATAGTGATTTTTCTCATGAATTTGATTGTAGTGCGAGCATCTAGCTTCTTGATTGGCTTGGCTTCTATCCAGTTAGTGAATTTGTCGACTTCAACCAGCAAATGAGTAAATACGCCTTGCCCTGTACGAAAGGGTCCAACCCTGTCCAAGCCCCATACAGCAAAAGGCCATATGAGGGGGATTGTCTTTAGAGCAAACGATGGCTTATGTGATTTGTTGGAGTAGAATTGGCATCTGTCACAACGGTCCACCAGTTCTTTAGCCATTTCACTTGCACGTGGCCAGAAGAATCCAGCTCGGAACGCCTTGGCGACGATGGCCTTGGAGGATGCATGATGACCATAGGTTCCCTGATGAATTTCCTCCAAAATTAGTGGGTTTTCCTCAGGACAAATGCACTTTTGAGCTACGCCAGACACACTTTCCTTATAGAGCTGATCTCCCATGACTGTGAAGGCTTTGGATCTGCGAACAATCTGTCTGGCCTCATCTTCGTCTTCGTGCAGTTCTTGCCTCAGGATATATGCAATATATGGCACTGTCCAATCTAGCGTGACCACTCAAATCTCCATGATTAGGTCGACAACTGTCGGGATTTCAACTTCAGTCGGATCAACTGCACTTGTAGGCTGAGGAGGTTCTTCAGTGAATGGATCTTCTCAGACTGAGGGTATGTGTATGTGCTCCAAACATACATCACTGGGCACAATTTTCCGAGTGGATCCGATTTTTGCCAACTCATCAGCAGCATGATTCTTCAGTCGAGGAACATGATGAAGTTCCAAACCTTCAAACCTTTTCTCAAGTTTTCTGACTGCATTGCAGTATCTAGTCATTGCAGCGTTTGTCACATCCCACTCTTTCATTACTTGCTTAACCACTAGATCCGAGTCACCGCATACCATTAAGCGACAGACGCCGAGTGAAATGGCCATACGCAACCCATAAAGGAGAGCTTCATACTCTGCTTCATTGTTAGAGGAATCAAAGTGGATCTGCAATACATAATTGAGCTTGTCGCCTTTTGGGGATATGAGAACTACGTGTGCACCAGAACCACTCAACATCTTCGAGCCGTCAAAGAACATAGTCCAATGTGCCGAGTAAGTAGGGGATGGTTGCTTTTGTTCCACCCATTCAGCCATGAAATCCGCCAGAGCCCGAGATTTGATGGCTTTCTTGGCTTCGAACATTATGTCACAATATAATAGCTCCATTGCCCATTTCGCGACTCGGCCTGATGCATCCCGATTGTGAAGGATTTCAGACAATGGGGCATCACTGACCACAGACACCGAGTGATCTTGAAAATAATGAGCTACCTTCTTCGCAGTCATATAAATCCCATAAAGGAGCTTCTGATAGTGGGGATATCTTTACTTGGAAGGAGTCAATACCTCAGAAACGTAATATACTGGGCGCTGGATCTTGTAAGCCTTGCCTTCCTCCTCTCGCTTGACTGTCAGGACTACCCTAACAACTTGATTTGTAGCCGCTATGTATAAGAGGAGTGACTCTTTGCTGTATGGAGCAACAAGAACCGGCTGGGTGGATAGCAGAGTCTTTAACTCGACGAATGCAGCTTGTGCTTCGGGAGTCCGCTCGAAGGTATCTGACTTCTTCATGAGTCGGTACAATGGTAAGGCTTTCTCTCTGAGTCGAGATATGAATCTACTTAATGCTGCCAAACATCCTGTAAGCTTCTGGATGTTGTGCACTCGCATAGGGATTTTCGTTTGGATGATCGCCCCAATCTTTTCGAGGTTAACATCGATTCCTCGTTCAGAAACGAGAAAACCGAGTAACTTGCCGCTGGGGACTCCGAATGTGCACTTGGGTGGGTTGAGTTTGATATCATACCTTCGAAGGTTGGCGAACGTTTCAGCCAAGTCAGTCAGCAGGTCGGAACCTTTGCATGACTTGACTACGATATCATCCATGTATGCCTCCATGTTCCGACTGATCTGATCGAGGAGGCATTTCTGAATCATGCGCATAAAAGTGGCTCCTGCATTTTTGAGACCGAATGGCATTGTGATGTAGCAGAAGCACCCAAAAGGGGTGATGAAGGCTGTTTTTATTTCATCTGGGCCATACAGGCGGATCTGGTGGTACCCAGAGTAAGCATCTAAAAAAGACAATCGCTCACATCCTGCAGTCGATTCGATGATCTGATCTATGCGGGGGAGCGGGAAGTGGTCTTTTAGGCAGACCCGATTGATGTGCTTGAAGTCGATCCGCATTTGGAGTGACTTGTCCTTCTTAGGCACCATGACAACATTCGCGAGCCACTCGGAGTGGTAAACCTCGTGAATGAACTTGGCCTCTAGGATCTTAGCCACCTCTTCGTCGATTGCTTTCCTTTTCTGCGTGGCGGACCGACGCACATGTTCCTTGACAGGTCGAGCTTTGGGGTCGACCCTTAGTCGGTTCTTAGCCAATTCTCTGGGTACACCAGGAATGTCAGCGGGCTTCCATGCAAAGATGTCCCAGTTCTCACGGAGGAACTGGATGATCTCGGATTCCTATTTAGGGTCAAGGGTTGTTGAGATGTTGGTCGGGTCAGCCGTAGGATCCGTTGGGTGGATGCTGACCTTCTTGATTTCGCTTGCCGACTGGAATAACGACTCGGAAGCTGGCTTCATTGCACGCATCAGCTCGGCAGGATCTGCTGTCTGCCGGTACTCATCGAGCTCTGCCATTGCCATCTGCTAGTCGGCGATCTTGGAGCCCTGCTGCAAACATTCTTCTGCTCTCTGCCGCTCGCCAGTGATGGTGATGACTCCCTTCGGTCCTATCATGTTCATCTTCAAATAAACGTAACATGGTCGGGCTACGAAACGATCATACGCTGGTCGCCCAAGTATGGCGTGGTAGACACTCTGGAAATCCACCACCTTGAACGTGAATTTCTCCTTGCGGAAGTTCTTGTCGGAACCAAAGACGACATCCAACGCGATCTGACGGGGTGAAACAGCCTTCTTCCCTGGGATCACTCCGTGAAACTGCATATTGCTGTCGCTGAGCATGGACGTCGGAATGCCCATCCCTTTGAGAGTGTTGGCGTAGATGATGTTCAAGCCGCTCCCTGCATCCATCAACACCTTTCGGAGTCGAACTCCTTCTACCACCGGGTCAACAACAAGAGCCCGACGTCGTGGAGTGGGGACATGTGGCGGGTAATCTGACTGGTTGAATGTGATGTCAGTCTGCGACCACTTGAGATACTTCGGGGTGGAAGGAACTACCATGTTCAGCTCTCGGTTGACAACTTTCAGTCGACTGTTGCTTTCGACATCAGCGAAGATCATTAGAGTGTCATGGACCTTTGGGAAGTGGTCTTCTTGTTCTTCGTCCTCTTGCTCTTGGTCTTTCTCACTCGACTGATCCTCTCCAAACCTCTGGATCAACAGTCTACACTGCCGAGTGGTTTGTTTAGGCACGATGGTGTTACCTTCTTCATCTATCTTCGTGTGAATCGCACACGGCTGATCAAGGACATCTGGTCCCGACTGCTTCTTGAATTTCTTTGGGGGGAATTGGCCCTTGCCCTTTCCCTTGAACTTTCCTGCTCCCAGAGCGGCTGCTTCTGCCGGAGGACTGCGCTCCACCTTCTGCTTCTGCTTTCGGTTGGCATCTCCGTCGACTGCTTTTCCTTTGCCCCTACGGAGGCGGTCTTCTTCTTCTCCATTGGCATAGAGGGTTGCTATTTCCATCATTTTCCTCATAGACATATCTCCTGTACGACCAAACTTCAAGTACAACTCGCGGTACCTGAGGCCTGCCTTGAAAGTGCAGACTGCTTGATGATCGGTGACATTCTCCAGAGTGTGGTGAAGAGTGGTCCAGCGCTGGATGTAATCGCGCAAAGACTCACTCGGCTTCTGGATACAATGCTGTAGCTCTAAGAGACCAACAGGGTGCTTGCAGGTGCCCTCGAAGGTCTTGATGAACACTCGGGCCAAATCTGCCGAGCAGTATATGCTTGATGGAGCTAGTTGATTCAGCCAGGCACGGGCCGAACCATCCAGCATTAGGGGTAAGTGCTTCATTGCGACATTGTAGTTGCCGCCGCTGATCTAAACTGCCACTCTATAATCATCTAGCCACGTCTCTGGCTTGGACTCTCTAGTGAACTTGCTTATTCCGGCCGCCAACCTGATGTTGGGGGAATATCAGCGGAGCGGATTGCTCGACTGAAACACTCGGGCCCAGAGATGACAGAGCCACTTTCACTCGGACGATCAGAGTCGTATCCATCACGATGGGCTCGGCCTCTATCAACTCTCTTCTAAGTGAGATAGTCCCTTACATCACGCCTCTGATCGCGGTCGTCGCCCATCGATCGCCTTTCGTCATTGCGCCGGGGCGCATTCAAACCACTCCGCGGAGGAGAGCACGAGTGATGGCGATCTTCCCGATTGAACCAGGGGGAGCGGATTCGGCCCCTGGTCTCTGTACCAATCTTCTCGGTGATCTCCTCCTCTGCGACGCTGAGGAGAACCTGGGATGTAAACCGACGGAACTGTGTCCGCTCGGACGGAATTGTTGTGCAGTCTGTTGTGAGACTCCGAGACAGAGGAATTCTGCTGCTGCGTCGCCTGCAACAGGGCACGGATCTGTTGCACTCCTGTGCCTGCTGATGAATTTGACGGCTGGATGGGGTCTGCAATCCTTGCGACTGCAACCAAGTTGAGGATAGGTGTGCGGAATACCTCGATGTTGTCGACCTGATGAGAACACCGACCGGATGCTAGGGGCGCGGATGATGATGCGCACCCAATGTCTCTCCGGTTTCCCGCTTGTCCCGATTGGTGCTTGGCGGGCTCGCGTGTGAGCCGGCCATGAAAACCTCCGCCGCAGGGCTGCGGTTCTCACACTCGGAAGGAGGGCCATATGGATCTGGCACCGAGTGAGATACAACACATGGAGGTGTAGCAGGTTTGATTGCTGCCATCTGTGGCGAAGACGCTTGACGCGCGAGTGCATGACACACCCAACGCTGGAGCTGTGAGCAACCGGATCGCTTGTTGCGATGTGCCATGGGGAGCACAGTCGACGACGGAGTCGACGGTTGGCGAAAAGGACTCCGGAGGAACTAGCGCGGAAGAACGTCGCCCCATGGACGGGAAGCGCCTCGACATTGAGAGGCGCCTCCTGGAGCCATGCCGAATCATCGGCGATGAAGACGAGTGTGCCGAACACGATCCCGTGGCCAAGGCATAAATCACCGCTGGAAGACATGGTGAAGTGGAAAAAATGCAAACTTGCTGGAAGTCGCCTAGACGCCTGCGCCATGGTGAGCTTAGTGTCGAGTGGAATATGAATGTTACAGAATGCGAACCCTTGTGCCAGAGGGGAGGGGTGGCTTATATAGAGTGCGTTGCCCCTCATAAGTGTCCAGCCTTCAAGGGTGTAATAAGTGGGATTGAATGCATACGTTACATGCAACGTATGCCATAAAGAACATTAACTATAGTAGTCTAACGTATGACCGTTAGCCTCGCTGGAGTGGATTCTGGTCTTCTATGTCGACTGGCTTCTGGTATTTACCGAGTGGAATCCAGTCGTCGAGTATTAGGTAACCTTCCGAGTGGTTCTTTACTGAGTGGATCACATGTTGTCTTAATCAAGTCAGTAAGTATCTTTTGATCCTTAAGCTAATAATGAGGTCCCCTTGGGTAGGACTTATAGGTCAGGCCTATGACCCTACCCTAGGGCTATAACCCCATCAGTGGGCCCACCCAGTGGCCCCCGGCACCCCTTAATTACTGCCGATACACTGTGGGCAATGCCCGAAAACCTTCCGGAATCCAAATACCAACTTCCTATATATCAATCTTTGTTTCCAGACGATTCCGAAAACCCTCGTGACGTCCGGGATATCATCCGAGACTCCAAACAAAACTTCGGTCACCAGCAAATATAACTCAACTATACCTAAACGTCATCGAACCTTAAGTGTGCAGACCCTGCGGGTTCGAGAACTATGCACACATGACCTGAGAAACTTCATTGGTCAATAACCAACAACGGGACCTGGATGTCCATATTGGCTCCTACATATTCTATGAAGATCTCTATCGGTTGAACCTCTATGCCAAGGATTCATATAATCCCGTATACTATTCCCTTTGTCCTTCAGTATGTTACTTGCCCGAGATTCGATCGTCGGTTTCTCTATACCTAGTTCAATCTCGTTACCGGCAAGTCTCTTTACTCGTTTTGTAATACAAGATCCCATAACTAACTCCTTAGTCAAATTGCTTTCAAGGCTTGTTGTGATGTTGTATTACCGAGTGGGCCCCAAGATACCTCTCCGTCAAACGGAATGACAAATCCTAGTCTTGATCCATGCCAACCCTACCGACACCTTTGGAGATACCTGTAGAGCACCTTTATAGTCACTGATGATCCACAAGTATAGAGGATCAATCCGAGTGCTTTCGATAAGTAAGAGTGTCGAACCCAACGAGGAGCAGAAGGCTCTGATAAACAGATTTCAGCAAGGTAATAACTGCAAGCACTGAAAGTAGCGGTAACAAGTAACTGTGTAGCGAGGTGAAACGTAGCAAGCAAAGAGTAACAAGTAACAAGTAGTAGCAATGGTGCAACAAGTGGCCCAATACCTTTTGTAGCAAGGGACAAGCCTGAACAAAGTCTTATAGGAGGAAAAACGCTCCCGAGGACACACGTGAATTTCTGTCATGATAGTTTCATCATGTTCATATGATTCGCGTTCGTTACTTTGATAGTTTGATATGTGGGTGGACCGGCGCATGAGTACTGCTCTTACTTGGAAAAGCATCCCACTTATGATTAACCTCTCTCGCAAGCATCCGCAACTACAAAAGAAGAATTAAGACAAAGTCTAACCATAACATTAAACTAGTGGATCCAAATCAGCCCCTCACGAAGCAACGCATAGTCTGGGGTTTAAGGTTCTGTCACTCCAGCAACCCATCATCTACTTACCACTTCCCAATGCCTTCCTCTAGGCCCAAATATGGTGAAGTGTTATGTAGTCGATGTTCACATAACACCACTAGAGGAAAAACAACATACATCATATCAAAATACCAAAAGAATATTAACATGACTTATCCCATATCCTCAGGAACAAAAGTAACTACTCACAAGACATAATCATAATCATGACCAGAGGTGTAATGAATAGCATCAAGGATCTGAACATAAACTCTTCCACCAAATAATCCAACTAGCATCTACTACCAAGAGTAATCAACACTACTAGCAACCTTACAAGTACCAATCGGAGTTGCGAGACGAAGATTGGTTACAAGAGATGAACTAGGGATTGGAGAGGAGATGGTGCTGATGAATATGTTGATGAAGATGCCTCCCCTCTGACGAGAGGAGCGTTGGTGATGACGATGGCGACGATTCCCCCCTCCGGGAGGGAAATTTCCCTGGTAGGATCGCCTGCCGGAGCTCTAGATTGGATCTGCTCAAGTTCCGCCTCGTGGCGGCGGCGAAACCACGAAAAAGCTCCCTTTTGATTTTTTTTCCAGACCAGGACACTTCATATAGCAAAAGAGGGGGGCTAGTGGGCCTTCAGGCAGCCCACAAGCCTGCCCTGCGCCACCACGGGGGGTGGTGGCGGTGGTCAAGCTTGTGGGGACCGGGTGGCCCCCTCCGGTTGTTCTTTCGCCCAGTATTTTTAATATATTCCAGAAAAAATGCACGTAAATTTTCAGGGCATTTGGAGATGTGCAGAATTGTGGACTAGGATCTGCTCCTTTTCCAATCCAGAATTCCAGCTGCCTGAATTCTCCCTCTTCAAATAATCCTTGCAAAATAAGAGAGAAAAGGCATAAGTATGGTACCACAAGTAATATAACAGCCCAAAACGGAATAAATATCAACATGAAAGCATGATGCAAAATGGACGTATCAACTCCCCCAAGCTTAGACCTCGCTTGTCCTCAAGCGAAAACCAAGTTCCATAAACATGTCCACATGTTTGGGGATGAAGGTGTCGATAAAACATAATACGGACATGAGGGCATCATGATCACACATAGAACAACAATACATCATAAAGATTCTTGTGGGAAAGTAACAATTCCTTCACAAAGCAAAGCATGAAGCAAAAACCTTACCGAGAAGTAACCAACAATAGTCCATAGTCATTGAAGCAATTGCAATTTATCACAACATTAGGAAGAGTCAAATAAGAGCTTGTAAGGCAAACCCACATACTCAATCATCTCTTTTGTTTTCCACAATTGTTACAACTCACGTGGTACTCATGGTGTCAAAGCTTCAGCTGGACACAGAGGAAGATAGGGGCTTATAGTTTTGCCTCCCAATGGTTTACCTCAAGGGTAAAGTCAACAACAATAAAGCATAAGTACTCAACTCCAAGTTGATATATGAATATAGATCTTTCCCAAGCATGTGGCGGTAGCCAAGACGAAGGCAAAAAGGGAATTGGTGATGATCACCATGACTCTTACAAGGGTAAAAAGTAAAGGTACAAGATAGGCCCTTCGCAGAGGGAAGCAGAGGTTGTCATGCACTTTTGAGGTTTGAATGCGTGTCCTCTTAGTGCGGAGGAATGTCACTTTATATTGCCCCCTGTGACAAAGAACTTTATTATGCAGTCTGTTGCTTTTATGTCTTCCTCATCACAGGTTCGTACAAAGCTTATTTTCCTCACACTAATAGATCATACATATTAGAGAGCAGTTTTTATTGCTTGCACCGATGGCAACTTACTTGAAGGATCTTATTCAATCCATAGGTAGGTATGGTGGACTCTCATGGCAAAACTGGGTTGAAGGTTTATCGATGCACAAGTAGTATCTCTACTTGGTGCGGGAGTTTTGGCTAATGTGAGGTGGAAGCAATCGTTACATGCTAAGGGATCTCTAATCATATAACATTGTTTGGAACCAAGAAAACACAATTCATTATGTTGTCTTCCTTGTCCAACATCTACTCCTAGGCATGTAATAGTTTGGTGAGTGCTCACTATTGTAAAAAGTGTCTAAGAGATATATTTGTATGTGAACCTCTCTTTCCTTATTACTTCTTATCAATTGCAACAATGACTGATGTCTATGTTGATTTATTCTCAACAAGTTTCAATCATCATACTTGTCATAACTGAAGTTATCACTTTCCATAAGATCGTCTCATGATCTTTCATGCTATCGTTCTTTTCATACTTTTGATCATGGCACAAAGCAAAGCCCTTTGACTAAGACACTCTTTATTATATAACTCGTAAGCTCGAATACAACGGGGGAGAGACAAAAGCAAAAGACTTAAACTAAAAACTAAAGACTTAATCCTCTAAAAGAAGAAATAAAAACTGAAAAGGAAAGAACTAAAACAAAGGTAAAAGCAAAAGATATAAAGGTGATACGATACCAGGACAACTCCCCCAAGCTTGGCAGAAGCCAAGGGGATTGCCCATACCAATGCTTAGTTGTCTTCCTTTGGTGGTGAAGGTGGTGTTGTTGGAGCAGTCTTGAGCGTATCTAATTTCCACTTGAGAAAAAAGTTTTGCTCCCTTAGATCGTCATTTTCCTCCTCAAGTTTCAAAACTCTGTGGCAGAGCACCTCCTTATTCTCCTGCAAGAAACGAGAAGGGATAAACAAGGTATTAGGCTTCTTCCTATGGTCAGGGAGGCTTGACTTCTTGAACTCCACATGGGTGTTTGTAGGTTGAGGTAGAGGAGCCTCCTCTTCATCGGAACTCGTTTGCTCCTTCCCCTTGGGCTCATAGTCGTCTTCCTCATGAGTGGTCCAGCCATATGGTTCCAAGTCCCCATAGACCTTGGGGTTAGATAGGTAGTCAGCCACATAGCTCTCTCCCTCTGAATCTTGAGAAGACATCTTGACCTAGATCTGCGTCAGAAACAAGCTCGAAACAAAAACAGAGGAAAACTGCACGATACGGAGATCAAAACCTTCGGGCGACTATATATTGATTTTTTCTGGGCCAGAAAGAGTCCTTCGCAAAAAACGAAGTCCGGGAGGCACATGAGGTGCCCACAAGCTTGCCCACCGCCACTAGGGTGGTGGTGGCGGAGTGAGCCCTTGTGGCCTCCTCGTTTGCTCTCCGGACTGCTTTTTTATTTTTCTAATCTTTGAAAAATTCCAAAACTGAGGAAATTTCCTATTGGAAAAGTATCGGAGTCCAATTTCTTACCGAAACAGATACATCTTCATTTTCAAGGTCTGAAACAGGCTGATAAACATCCCTTATGTACTCCTGTGGAGTTATGACATTGATGATATTGGTCTCAACATTTATGGGAGTACCAGAGATGTAATGCTTGATTCTTTGCCCATTTACCACTCTAGGAAAATTTCCTTTCGTGTTATTGATTTTGATGGCACCGGAACGATATACTTCCTCGACAACATAGGGACCTTCCCATTTAGAGAGAAGCTTGCCTGCAAAGAATCTCAAACGAGAATTGTATAGCAAGACATAATGACCTACATTGAACTCTCATTTCTGTATTTGTTTGTCGTGCCATCTCTTAACCTTCTCCTTGAACAACCTGGCATTCTCATATGCCTGGGCTCTCCATTCATCTAACGAGCTGATATCAAACAACCGCTTCTCACCGGCAAGTTTGAAATCAAAGTTGAGCTCTTTGATTGCCCAATAAGCTTTGTGTTCCAGCTCAATAGGTAAATGACAGGCCTTACCGTAAACCATTTTATACGGTGACATGCCCATGGGATTCTTATAAGCAGTCCTATAAGCCCATAGTGCATCATCAAGTTTGCTAGACCATTTCTTTCGAGATCTATTGACGGTCTTTTGTAGGATCAACTTGATCTCCCTATTACTCAACTCAACTTGACCACTGGACTGAGGATGATAAGGAGATGCAACTCTATGGTTGACATCATGCTTAGATAGCATCTTACGAAAAACACCATGAATGAAGTGTGAACCGCCATCAGTCATCAAGTATCTAGGGACTCCAAATCTTGGGAATATGACTTCTTTAAGCATCTTAATAGAGGTGTGGTGATCAACACTTTTATTGGGGATAGCTTCTACCCACTTAGTAACGTAATCCACAACAACTAAGATGTGAGTGTACCCATTGGAACTCGGGAAGGGTCCTATAAAATCAAAGCCCCAGACATCAAATGGTTCAATGACAAGTGAATAGTTCATAGGCATCTCTTGACGCTTACTGATGTTCCCTATCATTTGGCATTCGTCACAAGACAAGACAAACTTACGGGAATCCTTGAAGAGAGTGGGCCAATAGAAACCTGATTGCAATACCTTATGGGCAGTTCTATCTCCAGCATGGTGTCCTCCGTAGGCTTCGGAATGACACTTCTGCAGGATCTGTCCCTGTTCATGTTCAGGCACACAACGTCTAATAACACCATCTACTCCTTCCGTATAAAGGTGAGGATCATCCCAAAAGTAGTGTCTCAAATCAAAGAAGAATTTCTTCTTTTGTTGATAGGTGAAACTGGGTGGTATGTATTTGGCTACGATATAGTTTGCATAATCGGCATACCACGGTGCACTAAGTGAAGTGCGGATGACATTTAGTTGCTCATCAGGAAAGCTGTCATCAATAGGTAGTGGGTCATCAAGGACATTCTCTAGCCTAGACAAGTTATCTTCTATAGGGTTATTAGCACCCTGTCGGTCAACGACGTGCAAATCAAATTCCTGTAGCAGGAGAACCCATCTGATCTGCCTAGGCTTAGCGTCCTTCTTCTGCATGAGGTACTTAATAGCAGCATGATCAGAGTGAATAGTGACTTTGGAGTCAATTATGTAAGATCTGAACTTTTCACATGCAATAACGACTGCTAAAAATTCCTTCTCCGTGGTGGCATAGTTTCTTTGGGCACTGTCTAGAGTTTTACTAGCGTAGTGAATGACATTCAACTTCTTGTCAACTCTTTGTCCTAGAACAGCACCAACAGCATAGTCACTAGCGTCACACATGATTTCAAAGGGAAAGTTCCAGTCAGGTGGTTGAACAATAGGTGCGGTTATCAAAGCCTTCTTAAGTATTTCAAAGGCCCAACGAGGAGCAGAAGGCTCTGATAAACGGATTTCAACAAGGTAATAACTGCAAGCACTAAAAGTAGCAGTAACAAGTAATTGTGTAGCGAGGTGAAATGTAGCAAGCAAAGAGTAACAAGTAATAAGTAGTAGCAACGGTGCAGCAAGTGGCCCAATCCCTTTTGTAGCAAGGGACAAGCCTGAACAAAGTCTTATAGGAGGAAAAACGCTCCCGAGGACACACGGAAATTTCTGTCATGCTAGTTTCATCATGTTCATATGATTCGCGTTCGTTACTTTGATAGTTTGATATGTGGGTGGACCGGCGCTTGGGTACTGCCCTTACTTGGACAAGCATCCTACTTATGATTAACCTCTCTCGCAAGCATCCGCAACTACAAAAGAAGAATTAAGACAAAGTCTAACCATAGCATTAAACTAGTGGATCCAAAACAGCCCCTCACGAAGCAACACATAGACTCGGGTTTAAGGTTCTGTCACTCCAGCAACCCATCATCTACTTACTACTTCCCAATGCCTTCCTCTAGGCCCAAATATGGTGAAGTATTATGTAGTCGACGTTCACATAACACCACTAGAGGAAAAACAACATACATCATATCAAAATACCGAACGAATATCAAATTCACATGACTATTATTAACATGACCTATCCCATGTCCTTAGGATGAAAAGTAACTACTCTCAAGACATAATCATAATCATGACCAGAGGTGTAATGAATAGCATCAAGGATCTGAACATAAACTCTTCAACCAAATAATCCAACTAGCATCAACTACAAAGAGTAATCAACACTACTAGCAACCTTACAAGTACCAATCGGACTTGCGAGACGAAGATTGGTTACAAGAGATGAACTAGGGATTGGAGAGTAGATGGTGCTGATGAAGATGCCTCCCCTCCGACGAGAGGAGTGTTGGTGATGACGATGGCGATGATTCCCCCCTCCGGGAGGGAAATTTCCCCGGCAGGATCGTCCTGCCGGAGCTGTAGATTGGATCTGCTCAAGTTCCGCCTCGTGGCGGCGGCGAAACCACGAAAAAGCTCCCTTCTGATTTTTTCCAGATCAGGACGCTTCATATAGCAAAAGAGGGGGGCTAGTGGGCCTTCAAGCAGCCCACAAGCCTGCCCTGCGCCACCAGGGGGGTGGTGGCGGTGGGCAAGTTTGTGGGGCCGTGGTGGCCCCCCTTCGGTAGTTCTTTTGCCCAGTGTTTTTAATATATTCCAGAAAAAATGCACGTAAATTTTCAGGGCATTTAGAGATGTGCAGAATAGTGGATTAGGATTTTCTCCTTTTCCAATCCAGAATTCTAGCTGCCTGAATTCTCGCTCTTCAAATAAATCTTGCAAAATAAGAGAGAAAAGGCATAAATATGGTACCACAAGTAATATAACAGCCCAAAAAGCAATAAATATCAACATGAGAGCATGATGCAAAATGGACGTATCAGTCACCCAGTTACATTGGGACGTTTGATAACCCACAAGGTATTCCTCCGGTGTCCGGGAGTTGCATGATCTCATGGTCATGGAAACAGATACATTGACATGAAGAAAATAGTAACAATAAACTGACACGATCAGATGCTACGTTTATAATTTGGGCCTTGTCCATCACATCATTCTCCCAATGATGTGATCCCGTTATCAATTGACAACACTTGTCTATGGTCAGGAAACCTTGACCATCTTTGATCAACGAACTAGTCAACTAGAGGCTCACTAGAGACAATGTGTTGTCTATGTATCCACACATGTATTTGAGTTCCCAATAAATACAATTCTAGCATGGATAATAAATAATTATTATGAACAAGGAAATATAATAATAACTAATTTATTATTGCCTCTAGGGCATATTTACAACAATATGTTACTTGTGGCACGCACAAAATCTCGGCCTTCACGGTTAGTTGAGTTATCAGTAGCAAACAACAATTCATGTCCGTTAGTATATATTTTAGCCCTGCGGCAAAATATATCAAAAATAAGAGTGGCGGGCGGTAATATGTACCAGCCATTAGTTACTGAACTAGCAGTGCCAGGTATTAGAATCACCCTCCACAAAGAATTGTGCCATGGATAGATGACATGGCTCACGACCATCTATCCATCAAAAGAAAATAAAATGTGGCACCCCGGCTCAGAGAGACCGGAACACCCCATATTCCAGCCTAGAGGTAAAGTCTTCTGGAATATGACACTACTTGGTATAGAAAAAAATTAGCTCTTTATTACAAATGATACAAATACAATGGTTCTGATATCAGAACGAATTCAATCGGCACAACGACACTATGCATCCTTAGGTAGCTCTATGCTAGCAGCATAACAACTCGAAGTAGCAGAATAACTTCCAGCACTAGAACAAGGACGATGGCTATGGACTCCACACCGCGGGGGCTCTGGCTCGAACGCTTATCCTAGCTCGCTAACTCCACAAGCAATCAATCTTGGCAGGACCTGCAAACTGGCATGACACGCCAGGTGAGTATTTTGAATGTACTCACAAGCTCACAACAACCAAAGCAATCAAGACAAGCAATAGCATGGCATTTACAGGTTACAGATCAATAATGAACATGATATCGCTAGAACAATATGAGATGAGCATGGCATGAACATATGAACATGATGATACTAGCGTGCATCATGTTTAAACTATCATGATTCAACTTACTCTTGTTCGGAGGTTAACTTGTAACCACCACATGTATCCAAAATATTAATCAACCTCGATATTCATGATACCACTTTGATCCTCTCATGACCACATAAAGTTAAATCAACTCATTTTCCTCATCTTATTACTGTTGAGTCATAGTGTGACCTATTATGAACTGGGCCCATATCCGTGGGCGCGACTATCGATTAATTATACACACTCTACAAAGGTTAGTACAGTGTACCCACACTACGAAACCCATGGCCTCGTGTTCCCATTCGGTTGGATAAATAGACCACATTAAGGCCTTCCAATATAGGCAAGTGTTGATGCATTGGTCATCTTGACTCGATGGCACTATGACTCACCCAACATGTGTTCAAGTTCAAATAATATCTCGTAAAACTTGCAGATAATTAAATGAGTCATAATAATTAACATGATGAAACGACAATGCATAAGAGCGTTTTATGAACGTGTATATGGATTGGAAGTACAACAATTTAACATATGAAGCATTAACATCAACAATAATAAAGCACTTAGTCCACTAGATGCAAATGAACATGGCATAGTGATGATCGTGCATAACACAGGTACTTCTCGTAACGAACGATAATAATGCCTTGGAGAACATCACTATTAGCAGGATGTACTACTAACAAGCATGCCAGATATGAATAATACTAACAAGTAATCATCTAACTAACACGATGCATAAGAGCATAGCATGATGATAAGCATGGATCCACAAGCATAACCGTAACTGGAATAATAGTAGTAACTAAACAAACATTTATTAAATATTCAAGTGGAAACCATGGATACTTCAAGGCTATCATGCAAGTTGTTGTCATGGCTTGCTTGGGGATGAAGGATACACCGGAAGGAAGTGCGAGGAACTCCTGGAAAGATACGTCAGAAACACTTCTCTCTCGATGGGGGCTAAACAAGGTCAAGTGTAAAATGGTTGTTTTTAGAATGTGAAAACATAATGAAAATTTGACCAACAGAATGGGCTCGACGAGGCAAAAATGTGGGATTTGGAATCACCTGATTTGGAGCTACGGGCACGAAGATATGGCCGTTCGTTTGTTAGCATAGAAACTAATAAAATATGTTCATTTCTGCTACTAAGTGATGAACGTCCACTATTCAACAGATTCGGATTGCGGCCCGGGCTGAAAGTGCATTTAGAGAAATACGCATTCAGAAGAGAGAAAGCGCATTTTCCCTCGAGGCTGCAACAAAGTGCACTTTTGGAAGGAGAAAACATATTCCCTGGAATACGTCTCCACTTAACAAGCGTGGGAATGGGCCTTCCTTTGCTAATGAGCTTGTCCCACCTGCTCTCTCTCTCGTCCCGCTCCTTCTTCCTCCTCCTCCCAATGGGCTGAGGGAAGGTGAGGGAGAGGTGCACCATCGCTGGCCATGGCGACACCAGCCACCTCCGACCAGCGTCCGTCCACAATCGGCCTCGAGAGGAGGCGATGTGTCCGTCTCGACCGGGCACGGATGTTGGGGAACGTCGCATGGGAAACAAAAAAATTTCTACGCGCACGAAAACCTATCATGGTGATGTCCATCTACGAGAGGGGATGAGTGATCTTCGTACCCTTGTAGACCGTACAGCAGAAGCGTTAGAGAACGCGGTTGATGTAGTGGAACGACCTCACGTCCCTCGATCCGCCTCGCGAACAATCCCGCGATCAGTCCCACGATCTAGTACCGAACGGACGGCACCTCCGCGTTCAGCACACGTACAGCTCGACGATGATCTCGGCCTTCTTGATCCAGCAAGAGAGACGGAGAGGTAGAAGAGTTCTCCGGCAGCGTGACTGCGCTCCGGAGGTTGGTGATGACCTTGTCTCAGCAGGGCTCCGCCCGAGCTCCGCAGAAACGCGATCTAGAGGAAAAACCGTGGAGGTATGTGGTCGGGCTGCCGTGGAAAAGTCGTCTCAAATCAGCCCTAAAACCTCCGTATATATAGGTGGGAGGGAGGGGGCCTTGCCTTGGGGCTCAAGGAGCCCCAAGGGGGAGGACTCTCCCCCCCAAACCAAGTTGGACTAGGTTTGGTGGGAGGGAGTCCCCCTTCCTTCCCACCTCCTCCTTTTTTTTTCTTTCTCTCTTGATTTTCTTCTCCTTGGCGCATAGGGCACTTGTGGGCTGTCCCACCAGCCCACTAAGGGCTGGTGTGTCTCCCCCAAGGCCTATGGGCTTCCCCGGGGTGGGTTGCCCCCCTCGGTGAACTCCCGGAACCCATTCGTCATTCCCGGTACATTCCCGGTAACTCCGAAAACCTTCCGGTAATCAAATGAGGTCATCCTATATATCAATCTTCGTTTCCGGATCATTCCGGAAACCCTCGTGACGTCCGTGATCTCATCCGGGACTCCGAACAACATTCGGTAACCAACCATATAACTCAAATACGCATAAAACAACGTCAAACCTTAAGTGTGCAGATCCTGCGGGTTCGAGAACTATGTAGACATGACCCGAGAGACTCCTCGGTCAATATCCAATAGCGGGACCTGGATGCCCATATTGGATCCTACATATTCTACGAAGATCTTATCGTTTGAACCTTAGTGCCAAGGATTCATATAATCCCGTATGTCATTCCCTTTGTCCTTCGGTATGTTACTTGCCCGAGATTCGATCGTCAGTATCCGCATACCTATTTCAATCTCGTTTTACCGGCAAGTCTCTTTACTCGTTCCTTAATACAAGAGCCCGCAACTTACACTAAGTTACATTGCTTGCAAGGCTTGTGTGTGATGTTGTATTACCGAGTGGGCCCCGAGATACCTCTCCGTCACACGGAGTGACAAATCCCAGTCTTGATCCATACTAACTCAACTAACACCTTCGGAGATACCTGTAGAGCATCTTTATAGTCACCCAGTTACGTTGCGACGTTTGATACACACAAAGCATTCCTCCGGTGTCAGTGAGTTATATGATCTCACGGTCACAGGAATAAATACTTGACACGTAGAAAACAGTAGCAACAAAATGACACGATCAACATGCTACGTCTATTAGTTTGGGTCTAGTCCATCACGTGATTCTCCCAATGACGTGATCCAGTTATCAAGCAACAACACCTTGTTCATAATCAGAAGACACTGACTATCATTGACCAACTGGCTAGCCAACTAGAGGCATGCTAGGGACGGTGTTTTGTCTATGTATCCACACATGTAAATGAGTCTTCATTCAATACAATTATAGCATGGATATTAAACTATTATCTTGATAGAGGAATTATAATAATAACTATATTTATTATTGCCTCTAGGGCATAATTCCAACAGTCTCCCACTTGCACTAGAGTCAATAATCTAGCCCTCACATCACCATGTGAATTACATTTTAATAAATCTAACACCCATACAGTTCTGGTGTCGATCATGTTTTGGCCGTGGAAGAGGTTTAGTCAGCGGGTCTGCTACATTCAGATCCATGTGCACTTTGCATATATTTACGTCCTCTTCCTCGACGTAGTCGCGGATGAGGTTGAAGCGTCGTTTGATGTGTCTGGTCTTCTTGTAAAACCGTGGTTCCTTTGCTAAGGCAATGGCACCCGTGTTGTCACAGAACAAGGTTATTGGATCCAGTGCACTTGGCACCACTCCAAGATCCGTCATGAACTGCTTCATCCAGACACCCTCCTTAGCCGCCTCCGAGGCAGCCATGTACTCCGCTTCACATGTAGAATCTGCTACGACGCTTTGCTTGGAGCTACACCAGCTTACTGCACCCCCATTAAGAATAAATACGTATCCGGTTTGCGACTTAGAGTCGTCCGGATCTGTGTCAAAGCTTGCATCGACGTAACCTTTTACGGCGAGCTCTTCGTCACCTCCATATACGAGAAACATCTCCTTAGTCCTTTTCAGGTACTTCAGGATATTCTTGACCGCTGTCCAGTGATACACTCCTGGATTACTCTGGAACCTACCTGCCATACTTATGGCCAGGCTTACATCCAGTCTAGTGCACAGCATCGCATACATGATAGAACCTATGGCTGAAGCATAGGGGACGGAGCGCATATGCTCTCTATCAGTTGCTGGGCACTGAGTCTTACTCAATCTCGTACCTTGTAAAACTGGCAAGAACCCTTTCTTGGACTGTTCCATTTTGAACCTCTTCAAAACTTTATCAAGGTATGTGCTTTGTGAAAGTCCTATCAGGCGTTTTGATCTATCCCTATAGATCTTAATGCCTAGAATGTAAGCAGCTTCTCCTAGGTGCTTCATAGAGAAACTTTTATTCAAGTAACCTTTTATGCTCTCCAAAAGCTCTACGTTGTTTCCAATCAGTAATATGTCATCCACATATAATATTAGAAACGCCACAGAGCTCCCACTCACTTTCTTGTAAATACAAGATTCTCCAACCACTTGTATAAACCCAAATGCCTTGATCACCTCATCAAAGCGTTTGTTCCAACTCTGAGATGCTTGCACCAGTCCATAAATGGATCGCTGGAGCTTGCACACCTTGTTAGCATTCTTAGGATCGACAAAACCTTCGGGTTGCATCATATACAACTCTTCCTTAAGGAAACCGTTAAGGAACGCCGTTTTGACATCCATCTGCCAGATTTCATAATCGAAAAATGCAGCTATTGCTAACATGATTCTGACGGACTTAAGCATCGCCGCGGGTGAGAAAGTCTCATCGTAGTCAATTCCTGGAACTTGTGAAAAACCCTTTCCCACAAGTCGAGCTTTATAAACGGTCACATTAACGTCAGCGTCCGTCTTCTTCTTAAAGATCCATTTGTTCCGAATAGCCTTGCGGCCCTCAGGTAGTATCTCCAAAGTCCACACTTTGTTCTCATACATGGATCCTATCTCGGATTTCATGGCTTCTAGCCATTTGTTGGAATCTGGGCCCACCATTGCTTCTTCATAACTTGCAGGTTCATTGTTGTCTAACAACATGATTGATAAGACGGGATTACCGTACCACTCTGGAGCAGCACGTGATCTCGTCGACCTGCGTGGTTCAACAGAAACTTGAACTGGAGTTTCATGATCATCATCATTAACTTCCTCCTCAACCGGCGTCGCAATGACAGAGGTTTCCCCTTGCCCTGCGCCACCATCCAGAGGGATGAGAGGTTCGACAACCTCGTCAAGTTCTATCTTCCTCCCACTCAATTCTCTCGAGAGAAACTCCTTCTCGAGAAAAGCTCCATTCTTAGCAACAAACACTTTGCCCTCGGATTTGAGATAGAAGGTGTACCCAACTGTCTCTTTTGGGTAACCTATGAAGACGCACTTTTCCGCTTTGGGTTCCAGCTTTTCAGGCTGAAGCTTTTTGACATAAGCATCACATCCCCAAACTTTAAGAAACGACAACTTTGGCCTCTTGCCATACCACAGTTCGTATGGTGTCGTCTCAACGGATTTTGATGGTGCCCTATTTAAAGTGAATGCAGCTGTTTCTAATGCATAACCCCAAAATGATAACGGCAAATCAGTAAGAGACATCATAGATCGCACCATCTCTAACAAAGTACGATTACGACGTTCGGACACACCATTACGCTGTGGTGTTCCAGGCGGTGTTAACTGTGAAACAATTCCACATTGTCTTAAGTGAGCACCAAACTCGAAACTCAGATATTCACCCCCACGATCAGACCGTAGGAACTTGATCTTCTTGTTACGATGATTTTCCACTTCACTCTGAAATTGCTTGAACTTTTCAAATGTTTCAGACTTGTGCTTCATCAAGTAGACATAACCATATCTATTTAAATCGTCAGTGAAGGTGAGAAAATAATGATATCCGCCGCGTGCCTCCACGCTCATTGGACCACACACATCGGTATGTATGATTTCCAATAAGTCACTTGCACGCTCCATTGTTCCGGACAACGGAGTCTTAGTCATCTTGCCCATGAGGCATGGTTCGCACGTGTCAAGTGAATCAAAGTCAAGTGACTCCAAAAGTCCATCAGCATGGAGTTTCTTCATGCGCTTTACACCAATATGACCCAAGCGGCAGTGCCACAAAAATATGGTGCTATCATTGTTTACTCTAACTCTTTTGGTCTCAATGTTATGTATATGCGTATCGCTATCAAGATTCAATATGAACAATCCTCTCACATTCGGTGCATGACCATAAAAGATGTTACTCATAGAAATAGAACAAACATTATTCTCAGACTTAAAAGAGTAACCGTCTCGCAATAAACAAGATCCAGATATAATGTTCATGCTCAACGAAGGCACTAAATAACAATGATTTAAGTTCATCACTAATCCCGATGGTAGCTGAAGTGACATTGTGCCGACGGCGATTGCATCAACCTTGGAACCATTTCCTACACGCATCGTCACTTCGTCTTTCGCCAGCCTTCGTCTATTCCGCAGTTCCTGCTTCGAGTTGCAAATATGAGCAACAGAACCGGTATCGAATACCCAGGCACTACTACGAGAGCCGGTTAAGTACACATCAATAACATGTATACCAAATATACCTGATTTTTCTTTGCCCGCCTTCTTATCTGCCAGATACTTGGGGCAATTGCGCTTCCAGTGACCCATGCCCTTGCAATAGAAACACTCCGTTTCAGGCTTAGGTCCAGCTTTGGGTTTCTTCGGCGGATTGGCAACAGGCTTGCCGCTCTTCTTCGAATTTCCCTTCTTGCCTTTGCCGTTTCTCTTGAAACTAGTGGTCTTATTCACCATCAACACTTGATGCTCTTTACGGAGTTCAGACTCTGCGACTTTCAACATCGCAAACAACTCGCCGGGAGACTTGTTCATCGCTTGCATGTTGTAGTTCAACACAAAGCCTTTGTAGCTTGGCGACAGTGATTGAAGGATTCTGTCAGTGATAGCTTCTTGCGGGAGTTCAATCCCCAGTTCAGCTAGACGGTTTGAGTACCCAGACATTTTGAGGACATGTTCACTGACAGACGAGTTTTCCTCCATCTTGCAAGCATAGAATTTATCGGAGGTCTCATACCTCTCGATCCGGGCGTTCTTCTGAAAGATAAACTCCAACTCCTGGAACATCTCAAATGCTCCATGACGCTCAAAGTGACGTTGAAGTCCCGGTTCTCAGCCATACAAGACTGCACATTGAACTATTGAGTAGTCCTCCTTACGTGCTAACCAAGCGTTCTTAACATCCTGATCAGCCGTAGCGGGTGGTTCATCTCCTAGCGCAGCATTAAGGACATAATCCTTCTTCCCAGCTTGTAAGATTAGCTTAAGATTACGAGCCCAGTCTACAAAGTTGCTTCCATCATCTTTCAACTAAGCTTTCTCTAGGAACGTATTAAAATTCAGGATGACTGTCGCGTGAGCCATGATCTACAACACAAATATATTCAAAGTGCACTTAGACTATGTTCAAGATAATTAGAGTTCAACTTAATCAAATTATATGCTAAACTCCCACTCAAAAAGTACATCTCTCTAGTCATTTGAGTGGTTCATGATCCACTTACACTATCCCAAGTCCGATCATCACGTGAGTTGAGTATAGTTTCAGTGGTAAGGATATCTATGCTAATCATATCAACTATATGATTCATGATCGACCTTTCGGTCTCATGTGTTCCGAGGCCATGTCTGCACATGCTAGGCTCGTCAAGCTTAACCCGAGTGTTCCGCTTGCGCAACTGTTTTGCACCCGTTGTATGTGAACGTTGAGTCTATCACACCCGATCATCACGTGGTGTCTCGAAACGACGAACTGTAGCAACGGTGCACAGTCGGGGAGAACACAATTTCGTCTTGATATTTTAGTGAGAGATCACCTCATAATGCTACTGTCGTTCTAAGCAAAATAAGGTGCATAAAAGGATTAACATCACATGCAATTCATAAGTGACATGATATGGCCATCATCACGTGCTTCTTGATCTCCATCACCAAAGCACCGACACGATCTTCTTGTCACCGGCGCCACACCATGATCATCCATCAACGTGTTGCCATCGGGGTTGTCGTGCTACTTATGCTATTACTACTAAAGCTACATCCTAGCAAAATAGTAAACGCATCTGCAAGCACAAACGTTAGTATAAAGACAACCCTATGGCTCCTGCCGGTTGCCGTACCATCGACGTGCAAGTCGATATTTCTATTACAACATGATCATCTCATACATCCAATATATCACATCACATCGTTGGCCATATCACATCACAATCATACCCTGCAAAAACAAGTTAGACGTCCTCTAATTTTGTTGTTGCATGTTTTACGTGGTGACCAAGGGTATCTAGTAGGATCGCATCTTACTTACGCAAACACCACAACGGAGATATATGAGTTGCTATTTAACCTCATCCAAGGACCTCCTCGGTCAAATCCGATTCAACTAAAGTTGGAGAAACCGACACTTGCCAGTCATCTTTGAGCAAAGGGGGTTACTTATAACGATGAAACCAGTCTCTCGTAAGCGTACGAGTAATGTCGGTCCAAGCCGCTTCAATCCAACAATACCGCGGAATCAAGAAAAGACTAAGGAGGGCAGCAAAACGCACATCACCGCCCACAAAAACTTTTGTGTTCTACTCGAGAAGACATCTACGCATGAACCTAGCTCATGATGCCACTGTTGGGGAACGTCGCATGGGAAACAAAAATTTTCCTACGCGCACGAAGACCTATCATGGTGATGTCCATCTACGAGAGGGGATGAGTGATCTACGTACCCTTGTAGACCGTACAGCAGCAGCGTTAGAGAACGCGGTTGATGTAGTGGAACGTCCTCACGTCCCTCGATCCGCCCCGCGAACAATCCCGCGATCAGTCCCACGATCTAGTACCGAACGGACGACACCTCCGCGTTCAGCACACGTACAGCTCGACGATGATCTCGGCCTTCTTGATCCAGCAAGAGAGACGGAGAGGTAGAAGAGTTCTCCGGCAGCGTGACTGCGCTCCGGAGGTTGGTGATGACCTTGTCTCAGCAGGGTTTCGCCCGAGCTCCGCAGAAACGCGATCTAGAGGAAAAACCGTGGAGGTATGTGGTCGGGCTGCCGTGGAAAAGTCATCTCAAATCAGCCCTAAAACCTCCGTATATATAGGTGGGAGGGAGGGGGCCTTGCCTTGGGGCTCAAGGAGCCCCAAGGGGTTCGGCCGAGTCCAAGGGGGAGGACTCTCCCCCCCCAAACCGAGTTGGACTAGGTTTGGTGGGAGGGAGTCCCCCTTGCTTCCCACCTCCTCCTTTTTTTTCTCTCTTGATTTTCTTCTCCTTGGCGCATAGGGCACTTGTGGGCTGTCCCACCAGCCCACTAAGGGCTGGTGTGTCTCCCCCAAGGCCTATGGGCTTCCCCGGGGTGGGTTGCCCCCCTCGGTGAACTCCCGGAACCCATTCGTCATTCCCGGTACATTCCCGGTAACTCCGAAAACCTTCCGGTAATCAAATGAGGTCATCCTATATATCAATCTTCGTTTCCGGACCATTCCGGAAACCCTCGTGACGTCCGTGGTCTCATCCGGGACTCCGAACAACATTCGATAACCAACCATATAACTCAAATACGCATAAAACAACGTCGAACCTTAAGTGTGCAGACCCTGCGGGTTCGAGAACTATGTAGACATGACCTGAGAGACTCCTCGGTCAATATCCAATAGCGGGACCTGGATGCCCATATTGGATCCTACATATTCTACGAAGATCTTATCGTTTGAACCTCAGTGCCAAGGATTCATATAATCCCGTATGTCATTCCCTTTGTCCTTCGGTATGTTACTTGCCCGAGATTCGATCGTCAGTATCCGCATACCTATTTCAATCTCGTTTTACCGGCAAGTCTCTTTACTCGTTCCGTAATACAAGATCCCGCAACTTACACTAAGTTACATTGCTTGCAAGGCTTGTGTGTGATGTTGTATTACCGAGTGGGCCCCGAGATACCTCTCCGTCACACGGAGTGACAAATCCCAGTCTTGATCCATACTAACTCAACTAACACCTTCGGAGATACCTGTAGAGCATCTTTATAGTCACCCAGTTACGTTGCGACGTTTGATACACACAAAGCATTCCTCCGGTGTCAGTGAGTTATATGATCTCATGGTCATAGGAATAAATACTTGACACGCAGAAAACAGTAGCAACAAAATGACACGATCAACATGCTACATCTATTAGTTTGGGTCTAGTCCATCACGTGATTCTCCCAATGACGTGATCCAGTTATCAAGCAACAACACCTTGTTCATAATCAGAAGACACTGACTATCATTGACCAACTGGCTAGCCAACTAGAGGCATGCTAGGGACGGTGTTTTGTCTATGTATCCACACATGTAAATGAGTCTTCATTCAATACAATTATAGCATGGATAATAAACTATTATCTTGATACAGGAATTATAATAATAACTATATTTATTATTGCCTCTAGGGCATAATTCCAACAACGGACACCGAGGAAGCTTGAGGAAGAGTGGGGCGATGGCCGCGACAATCTGCGGCTTTGGGCAAGCTCGATCTCGAGGTGTCGGTGGGTTGGTGGACGAGGGGATAGGACATGAGAGCTGTGCCTAGCTTGCTGGCTTGTCTCGAGGTAGATAAAGGGAGGGAGGGGGCTTGGTCCACCTGACTTTTGGCGAAGGCACACGACAATAATGGCGGCCGAGGAGGGGGAGGGAGGTCCTAGATCCGGGGGAAGGCGTTAGGGGGGGGGCATGAGGAGCGGAGGGGCTCGGGCACGCATTATATGGCACCGCGGAGAGCTCTGGGAGACTTGGGAAACACGCCGAGGCAAAAGAAGACCACAAAGGTCAAGCGCGCGGCTGTTTCTCGATGAGGACGGCGCAAGGAGGAAGAATATGAAGGGGGAGAGGGGTCGAGGGCGAGGGAGACGACAAGGGGATGATCCTCGACATGGAGAGGTGTTGAGGATGCGAGGAAACAGACGAATCCGAGAGGGTCCAACTGCCAGAGCGCGACATTGGCATGCCAAACGCGTGGTCACCACATGAACGTGGTGTTGACATGCACTCTGGCCCACAAAACCATGTCTTGGCGATGGTTCGTCCATCAGAGAGGGCCAAGGAGCAAAGGAACAAACATAGTAGCCAGTGACGTGACCACACCTTCCTAAAATACAATAGAACAACAAGCTCTTGTTGTTTGCTGGGGGGCCACAACTTATGAATGATGCTGAGCTTTGGCTGAGCTTGATAAACCACTAAGGTGACCATCTTGGTTAAGTTTCAGCTCAAAAGGGGAATTCTAGGTGGAACTTGCAGAACAAATCACCACACTGCACAACAAAGCCAAATAAGAAGAGGAACTCACATGCTTGACTAGGTTGAGCTGAAATTTGTGGGAGATTAGCTATTTGGGCATCTGGATGCACTGTAAAAATTTCATACCAACTAGATACATCAAAATAGTACTTCGTGCACAATGCATCTCTCTAGAGAGAAACTAAACAAAATTCTAGAGAAATATTGGCTCAATGAAATTATCCCACATTTAGATGAGGCAAGAGATATGGGTAGGAGAAGGTCCTCGTAAATTTTAAGCAATAATGAAGCAATACAAAGTATAGTTGCTTCACAAACTAAAAATTCGACCAGAAGCTATGATTTGATGCTGGGCTCACATGGATGAAGCAGAAATGCTCAAATTTGGAGGAGAGCTATTATTTTAGCATATGAAGGTTATGTAAAAAAATTAAATCATTTTGATATGCCTAGCTACTACCTCCTTCACAAAGTTTCTTTCTAGACAGAAACTTTGAAATTAGCTCAAAAATGTTTACTAGGCAAATAAAGTTGAATTTTGGCAAGATGCCCTAATATGGATAGGAAAGAGTCCACCAAATTTTTGAGGGAAAACAAGAATCTAGAAGTGACACTTCCTTCACAAAGTGCCATCCTTGGAAGAATAGGAAAAGGAATATCCTTAAATTATTTTTGGACTAGACAAGGAAATACTTTGACATATTTGAGGAAGATACGATCCAAACAATTTACGAGAATTATTTGGGAATTTTGGGAGAGAGAGAGAGAAATATAGGCTCCTTCACAACCTAGAGCAAAAATAATAATTCCTTTAATACAAAAAATAATATTCCCACCAAAAAGAATTTGGCTAAGGACTAAGATGGAAATGACATGATCTTGGGATGGATTTGAGAATGACAAGCCACTTTGGAGACTAGGAAGAGATGATCTTCCCAAGTTTCCACACCATGGAGCCATAGAAAAGCAATTTCAAATAAATTCTTAAAGAAATTCAAAATAAAAAGAAAGGGCTAAAATCCAGGGTGTCACAAACCTTCCCCCTTTAAAGAAATCTCGTCCTCAAGATTTGGTTGCTCACGGAACAAATATGAATATTTTGACTTAAGGAAAACGTTTGCAACTGAGATTTCCTTTTTCCTTATATGTTGTTCCCATAGAGTTCTTGAAATGACTTGACTATCTTGCTCCAGGGTGATTTGTTTCATTGTATCCTCATTCTTGCAAGTATTACCTCATAGGTCCCTGCTTACACTGGCTACCATTTCTTTCATATATGTAGGCTTAGCTGGGCATAATCGATTATCGTGACTCATATATATCTCCTTCTCACAAGTCCCAGATGAGTTTTCAATAGATGTGGTATCCACCACTAACAACATTCCATGGAGTTGTGAACAAATTTTTACGGTGGACAACAAATCTTTTGTTCCTTGCATTGGGTCGCTCAAATAGATGTATGTCCTCCGAGTTCAAAATAGTGTGGTGAATCATAACCATTCTTCTGGCGGAGTCTGACTTCTCGTAGGGATTCTTAAATCATACTGGATGGCTCCACTATGTTGAGTACCAGATTCGTACCAAAGAGTTGAATGTCATCTGATGTGACTAGTATAAAGGAGTACGACCTTATAGTAGGAGCATTTCGAGACTTGAAGGATGGTGGTTCTGATAGAAGAATCTTCTTTATGGCACGCTATTCTTTAACTGATTTCCATATGTGAGGGCACATGCTTCGAGACTGTTGTTCATGATTCTTCTTTCTCATTGTGTCGGTATATCCATGTGGATAGTAGGTTCTGTGGTGCTTTAACACGGTCATTAAAGTCAATGTGTTGAGCTGGCCTTTGGTGTGTCGTGACGCACTTGGATAGTCAATACTCCCAACTCTAGGCATAATAGTTGGGTGAGAGGGTTGCCTTGATATGAGGTCCTTACCAAAATGGAGTAGACCCCCCCCCCCCCCTTAGGTCTATATTCATGGTGATCGATACTGAATCAGACCGTCCTGGGTATATGTACCATGTTGGTCATGCAACAAGTACCATACTTCTATTGTTGGTCTCCCTCCTTCATTATTGTTTTCTTTGTGTGGATCCTTTGTTGAAATAACTTGTCCATATATATATTTTCAATTCTTCGTTTGACCATAGGTGAAATCATATGCAATATTTTGGAAATCATACCTAGGTCTTGTTCATGACTTGTGCCATAGGATATATGTTAGGTTCGCGTGTGCTTGTACGGAGCTCATTGTTATCGTCCATCATACACACTGGTGACAAGGGTTAATGATATCACCTTGTGGGGTGTGATGACGTTGGCCTGGATAATGAGTGCCAAAAATTGTTTTCTCATGTTTTGTTTCAACAAAGATTGTTGGTCCTTCCATCACTCCTTGAATTTTATAACTGGATTTCTTCCTCTTGCATAACTGATGGGATTGTTGGATTCTTATCATGATTTTATCATCGTACGAGTGACTTGCATAAATTTGGTAGCATGCTCACGTGTATTTGGAAGTATATGATTCCCGAGGTAGTACTTGTGTTCTCACCGATTCTTGCTTCTGACCAACTGTTGCGGATCTGATTCTTGGAATGCACTACCATATATTACCACATCACTATGTAATATCTTGCACGAGTGTCGTACTAAGGAAGGTTGGACAACTTGTGTTGAGAGTATCGTTCTGGGGAAGACTGAATAGCTTGCACTCAATGTTTTCTTCAGGCAGCTTGTTGAAGACGACTGGGTACCATACCTCACAAGCTTCCCCCTTAAAGACTTGCTAGGGAAGATTCAGTAACTTATGCTGGAAACTTTTGCAGTAGATGAAGAAAGAAGCCTGAGTATCTATCATGGGAAGTCATCCATATATCGTACCGAGGAAGACGGAGAAATATCACATCTTAAGCTTCTCTAGGAGCTTCCAAAGGAAAACTGGAGTTCCTCCTACTAGAAACTTATTTGTGTGATATGTTGACTCATTGCCATATATATACCCTTTAATATTCCTTTGATTCTAAATATACAATTTTTCTTGCACAAGATTTGTCTTCCGGCTGATTTCATCATTACCGATGTGAAAATTGTACATTGAGGTGGCCTTGGTGCTGATAACCAAGTGAGAGTGTCATTTGTATTTAGACCAGGTATTCCCAATATAATGCGGTGGACTCATAATTTCATAATGTTTAACTGGGCTTCCAAATATTTAAACTCCTCACTGATTCTTCGGGTTTGGTTTCGGTGGATGAGCAAATTTTATAAGGGAAAATAAGGTAACACTCAGGGCCCGAAATGATAAGCAAAAGAAATGAATGAAACAAAAGCACACAAGGCATACAAAGAATATAATATTGAAGCAACATCATATTTTACTACTATTGACAACAATATGCATGCATGTCTAAGCACACAAATATCACGAAAACTCCGATTCTACGATATAGTATGATGTGGTGGAGCAAAACAAGGCTTGCTCGCATTGCCCTTTTTCTGATAGCCAAGATCTCTAAGGGTTACCAAAACGGCAAGTTGAATCGCATGATTTGGGATAGAAACATTTCAATCATTGAAACGCCAAGTGTGGCTAGCGGAAAGATATCTACATGATATCTGAGCATGAATCTTGCAGATGGTGTCTGGACCACTAGGTACCTCGGCATCACTCCGCTGGGATAGAGACGACTCCAAACACCGAAAAGCAGGTACACAAAGCTAGAGGATGCAGATAGTGGATCGAAACCGATGCCACCTACACTCACCAGATCAACTGTTAGTGATAAGATAAAAATCTATATGCATGCTATGGAACAATCAAATGCAACAATCAAGTGCAGCAAACCAACTAGACTCTAGACTAGCGATTCTAACGCTCGAGCAGGCTGGGGCGTTCTACAGCCATACCTGCTCTGATACCAAGCCTTTTGGCACGCCGTTCAGAGAGACCACAACACCCCATATTTCAGTCCAGAGATAAAGTCTTCTGGAATACAACACGGCTTGGCATAGAAGAAATTAGCTATTTATTACAAATCGTACATATACAATGGTTCTGATATCACAATGAATTACATTGGCATAGCGACACTACGCGTGCTCAGGTAGCTCTATGCTAGGAGCAGAACAACTCGAAGAAGCAGAACAATGACGATGGAGATGGACTCCACTCCATAGGGACTCTGGCCGGAACGCTTATCCTAGCTCGCAAACTCGACAAGCAATCAATCTTGACAGGACCTGCAAACTGGCATGACACACGAGGTGAGTACTTTGAATGTACTCGCAAGATCACAACAACCAAAGAAATCAAGACAAACAATAGCATGGCATTTATAGGTTACAGATTAATGATGAACATGATATCACTAGAACAATACGAGATGAGCATGGCATGAACATATGAACATGATTATACTAGCACGCAACATGTTTAAACTATCATTATTCAACTTACTCTTGTTCGGAGGTTAACTCGTAACCACCTCATGTATCCAAAATATTAACCAACCCCAGTATCCCTGATACCACTTTGATCCTCTCATGACCACATAAAGATCAATCAACTTCTTTACTCGTCAAACTAGGGTTATTTATTAAGCAAATTATTATTACTGTTGACTCATAGTGTGACCTACTACGAACTGGGCCCATATCTGTGGGTGCTACTATCGATAGATTATACAGACTCTGCACAGGTAAGTGTAGTGTACCCGCACTACGGAACCCATGCCCTCGTGTTCCCAGTCGAGTGGACCAACGGAATTCCAACAAAACCAAACTACTGAAAGAAACTCTCCCTGCCACTCCAATCAATTCCCCTTTGGGCTATGTCATGGGTGGCCCGACATGCCACTCTCGACATCACCCGGCCACCCTCGTGGCAAAACAAAACAGTCCCAAACGGGGACAATGTTACCATACAACAACAACGCAAACACAAGGATTATGGCTGCATACCTCATTAGGTAGCGCGCACACATACCCTTCCCTAGTTGGAGGCACAGGCGAGAGGCATGACAATTAAACACATTAAGTCCTTCCCACACAGGCGAGTGTGTCTAAACTGGTCAGCTCGACTTGATGGCACTATGACTCAGCCAAGAGATGTTCAAGTTCAATTATCCGATAAAACTTGCAAAGTAATGAACTGAGTCATAATAATTAACATGATGAAACAACAATGCATATGAACGTGATATAAACATGAATATGGATGTTAAGTATAACAATTTAATATATGAAACATTAGCATCAACAATAATAAAGCACTTAGTCCACTAGAGGCAAATGAACATGGCATAGCGATGATCATGCATAACACAAGTACTTCTCATAACAAATGATAATAATGCTTGAGAGAACATCAGTATTATCATCATGTACTACTAACAAGATGACACATATGAATAATACTAGCAAGTAATCATCTAACTAAAAGGGTGCACAAGAGCATAGCATGATGGTAAGCATGGATCCACAAGCATAACCAAAACAGGAATAACAATAGTAATCGCGAAACAATTATTAGATATTCCGGTGGAAACCATGGCTACTGCAAGGCCATCATGCAAGTGGTTGTTGTGGCTTGCGTGGGGATGAAGGATACACCGGGAGGAAGTGCGAGGAACTGGCGAAAAGATACACCGAAAATACTTCTCTCTCAAGGGGGCTAAACAAGGGCAAGGGCTAAATGGTCATTTTAAGAATGTGAAATCATAATGAATGTTGTACCAATAGAACGGGCTCGACGAGACAAAAATGAGGGCTTTGGAAACACCTGATTTGGATCTACGGGCATGAAGATATGGCCGTTCGTTTGTTAGCATAGAAACAAATAAAAATATGTTAATTTCTTCTCCTAAGTGACGAATGTCCAATATTCAACAAATTCGGCCTACTGTCTGGGCTGAAAGAGCATTTAGAGAAATACACCTTCAGAACAAACAAAGCGCATTTTCCTTTGAGGCTGAAGCAAAGTGCACTTTTGGAAGCAGAAAACGTATTCACTTGAATACGTCTCCACTTAACAGGTGAGGGCCCGGGCCTACTTTTACTGATTAGCGGGTCCCACATTCTCTCTCTCTCCTCCTGCTCCTTCTTCTTCCTCCTCCCGACAAGCCGAGGAGAGGTGAGGTAGAGGCGCACTACTACTGCGACAACAAACCTTCGCTGGTACGGTGCCAGGAATCCTGCTGCTACGGCTACGCCTTTAGGGACTTCCTTGGCAAATATGCAAAGGATTTCCCCGTGACCTTGGAGCCTTGCGTTGGTGTTCCCTTGAAGAGGAAAGGGTGATGTAGCACAGCGGCGGTAAGTATTTCCCTCAGTTTTGAGAACCAAGGTATCGAACCAGTGGAAGATCTCGTCAAGTCACAAGTACGTGCACAAACACAAAAAGCTTGCACCCAACGCTATGAAGGGGTTGTCAATCCCTTATAGATTGTTTGCAAAGTGAGAACTGAAAGCAAAGAGTAAACCAAGCAAAGTAAAAGTGAAAGTGAAAACAATAGTTGCAAATAGGCCCAGGGGCCGTAGTGTTCACTAGTGGCTTCTCTCATGAAAGCAAGTAGACGGTGGGTGAACGAATTACTGTCGAGCAATTGATAGAACCGCACAAAGTCGTGACCTTATCTAAGGCAATGATTATATCTATAGGCATCACGTCCAAAACAAGTAGACCGGTACTTTCTGCATCTACTACTATTACTCCACACGTCGACCGCTATCCAGCATGCATATACTGTATTAAGTCCAAAAGAACAGAGTAACGCCTTAAGCAAGATGACATGATGTAGATGGCAATCTCATATCTACGATAAAATCCCATCTTGTTACCCTTGATGGCAACAACATGATGCGTGCCTTGCGGCCCCTTCTGTCACTGGTAAAGGTCACCACGCGGTATGAACCCAAAACCAAGCACTTCTCCCATTGCAAGAATCATAGATCTAGTTGGCCAAACAAAACCCAAGACTCAGAGAGACTTACAAGGGTATAAAATCATGCATATAAGAAATCAGCAAAGACTCAAATATATTTCATAGATAATCTGATCACAAATCCACAATTCATCGGATCTCAACAAAACACTGCCAAAGAGGATTACATCGGATAGATCTCCATGAAGATCATGGAGAACTTTGTATTGAAGATCCAAGAGAGAGAAGAAGCCATCTAGCTATTAACTACGGACCTGTAGGTCTGAAGTGGACTACTCACGAGTCATTGGAGAGGCGATGATGTTGATGTAGAAGCCCGCCAACTCCAAAATTCCCTCCAGCAAGGCACCGGGAAGGGTCTCCAGATGAGATCTCGCGGAAACGGAAGCTTGCGGCGGCGGAAAAGTGTTTTCATGGATGCCTTGATTTTTTGTGGATTTTTAGGGAATTTATAAGCCAAAGACCAAGGGCAAGGGAGCGCCAGGGGGGCCACAAGCTTGGTTGCGTAGGCAACAGGGCTTGTGGGCCCCCTGTGGGCCCACTGCCTTGGCCCTCAAGCCTCCCGATCTTCTTCCATTCTGGAAAAATTTATTTCGGGGATATTGTTCCGTTTGGACTCTGTTCCAAAATCAGATCTGAAAAGAGTCAAAAACACAGAAAAAACAAGAACTGGCACTTGGCACTGAATTAATAAGTTAGTCCCAAAAAAGATGTAAAAGGTAAACAAAACATCCAAAGTTGACAAGATAACAACGTGAAACCATCAAAAATTATAGATACATTTGAGACGTATCAAGCATCCCCAAGCTTAACTCCTGCTCGTCCTCGAGTAGGGAAGTGATAAAGAATGAATTTTTGATGCTTTCATGCTGCCTAACATAGATGTCTATTGTAACTCCTCTTATGTGACATGAATGTTCAGATCCATTAGATTCAAAACAATAGTTTGCTATTGACGTGGAGACAATAATAATTCAAGCAAACTAGCAAGGTAATCATGAACTTTCAAAATAACAAGGCCAAAAGAAAGTTATCCCTACAAAATCATAAAGTCTGGCTATGCTCTATCATCATTGCACAACGAATTTAAATCATGCACATTCCCGGTGTTGGCCAAGTAATTGTTTTCACACCTTTACTTTCTCAAACTTCTTCAACTCTCACACAATACTTGAGCGTGAGCCATGGTTTTAGCACTATAAGTGGTGTGGAGTGTGGTGGAGGTTGCAAGACAAACAAGGAGAAGATTGTCACATTGACTAGGCATATCAATGAGCTATGGAGGTGCTCATCAATAGATATCAACGTGAATGAGTAGGGTTTGCCATACAAATGATGCACTAGACCTAAGAGTATGTGAAAGCTCTTAAAGAAAACTAATGGGTGTGCATCCAACTTGCTTGCTCACGAAGACCTAAGGCAAATTTGAGGAAGCCTATCATTGGAATATACAAGCTAAGTTATATAATGAAAATTTCCCACTGGCTATATGGTGGTGACAAAACGAGAGACTCTCAATCATGAAGATCATGGTGCTTAATATGCACAAGTGTGGAAAGGTGGTAGCATTGTCCCTTCTCTCTTTTTCTCTCATACATATATATATATATATATATATATTGTGGGCTCTTTGGCCTCTTTTTATTTATTTATTTATTTTGGTGGGCATCTTTGGCCTATTTTATTTCCTCACATGGGACAATGCTCCATCAATGATGATCATCACACTTACAACTCAAAACTTAGAGCAATGATGACTATATGGAATGCCTTCGGTAGTGTACCGTGACAATGATCTAGCATGGCATAGACATAAATGGAAATGTCACGCTAGCTCTCTTACGATCATGCAATGGCAATGTAGAAGTGGTGGCACATGTCATGGTGGTAGTTGCATGGAAATATATCTCGGAATGGCTTTGAAAAAGCCATAGTAGGTAGGTATGGTGGCTGTTTTGAGGGAGGCTAATGGTGGGTTTTGTGCACCGGCGATAATTGCACGGCACTAAAGAAGATAGTGATGGTGGAAGGTGAAAGTGCATCTAAACCATGGACTCAACATTAGTCATGAAGAACTCATATACTTGTTGCGAAAGTTTTAGTAGTAATCGAAACAAAGCATTCAACGCATACTCCTAGGGGAAGGGTTGGTAGGTATAAACCATCGCGCGATCCCGACCGCCACACAAAGGATGACAATCAATAGACTAATCATGCTCAGACTTCATCACATAGCGGTTCACCATACGTGCATGCTACGGGAATCACTAACTTCAACACAAGTATTTCTAGATCCACGACACTTTACTAATATAACTTCAATATTACCAGAACCACAACTCAAAACTAATTGAGATGAATCAAACTTCTCTAACTATTCAATGCACATGCATCTGGAAGTTTTCATATCCCTTTGGATAACTACCCCTTTTGAGACTACTATCAAAGCATAGATCAACTACCAAGCCATGCACCGCCATGATCTAAAACATATAAGTGAAGCACATAGAGGAAAAGCAACTAGCTCAAAAGATATAAGTGAAGCACATATGAGCTGAATTGTCTAACCAAAGGATATAAGTGAAGCTCGACAAAATCACGGTGAGTACATGTCTCTCTCTCTCTAGGTGTGCAGCAAGGATGATTGTGACACAACAAAAGTAAAATAAACCTACGATACAAGACGCTCCAAGCAAAACACATAACATGTGGTGAATAAAAATATAGACCCAAGTAACGTTACCGATGGATTGAAGACGAAAGAGGGGATGCCTTCCCGGGGCATCCCCAAGCTTAGGCTTTTACGGTATCCTTGAATCAACTTGGGGTGCCTTGGGCATCCCCAAGCTTGAGCTCTTGCCACTCTTTATCTTTTTGTCCATAAGAACTTCACCCAAAACTTGAAAACTTCACAACATGAAACTTAAACAGAAACTCGTGATAACATTAGTATAAGAAAGCAAACCACCACTTCCTTAGGTAATGTAGCAAACTTAAATTCTACTTATGTTGATGTTGGGTTACTTTATTTTCAATCTTCCATGGCTAATACCCCCCGATACTATCCATAGTTTCATCAAAATAAGCAACCAACTCAACAAAAACACAATCTGTTAACAGCAGATCAGTTTGTAGCAATCTGTATACTTCGTATACTTCTGGTACTTCACAAATTCTGAAAAATTACGCCTGTCTGAAGAATTTGTGTAGCAATCAGCAGCAAAAAGAATCAACTCAAAATCCCTTACAGGAAAAATGAAAATTCTTTTCGTGAGCAGAAGGTTTCTGTCTTTTCCAGCATGACCAAACGATCATCCCCAAGACTAATTATAACGGTTTTGCTTGGCACAAACGCAAAAAGAAACACAAAAAACACAATCATAACAGAATTATGAAAGTGTGGAAAACACAAAACAGAAATAAAAAAGATAGATTCGTTGGGTTGCCTCCCAACAAGCGCTATTGTTTAACACCCTTAGCTAGGCATAAGGTGATGGAATCACGTATAGTCATCCTTGGTGCTCAAACCATAAGTAGCCCTCATCATAGATTCATAAGGCAATCTTATTTTCTTTCTAGGAAAATTCTCCATGCCCTTCTTTAGGGGGAATTGAAATCTAATATTCCCTTCCTTCATATCGATGATAGCACCAATAGTCCTTAGGAAAGGTCTACCAAGAATAATGGGGCATGAAGGATTGCAATCTATGTCAAGTATAATGAAATCCACGGGTACATAGTTCTTACTTGCAAAAATAAGAACATCATCGATCCTTCCCATGGGTTTCTTGACAGTAGAATCCGCAAGATGCAAATTAAGAGAACACTCTTCAATCTCATGAAAACCAAGAATATCACATAAAGACTTTGGAATCGCGGAAACACTAGCACCCAAATCACACAAAGCATTGCATTCATAGTTTTTTATCTTGATTTTGATAGCAGGTTCCCACTCATCATGAAGTTTTCTAGGTATAGAGACTTCTAATTCGAGCTTCTCTTCAAGAGATTTCATTATAGCATCTACGATATGTGCGGTAAAGGATTTTCTTTGGCTATAAGCATGTGGAGAGTTTGCAATGGATTGCATCAAAGAAATGCATTCAAACAAGGAGCAACTATCATAAGTGAATTCCTTGAAATCCGAAGTGGGAGTCTCATTACTACCCAAAATTTTGATTTCCTCTACTACACTCTCCACACCTTTATCATCAAGATAGGTGGGTGCCGAATCATTGGGGCGTTTTTCAACCAAAGTGGATTCATATCCAGCCCCTTCATCAATAGGTTTGACACGCGAAAACAAAGATTCAAGAGGAGTCACACCAAGCACTTTAAGATCCACATGATTTGCGTCACAAATTTCAGGTTTAGCTGCCATCTTATTGACTAAGGTAGCCTGCTTGTCAGAAATTTGGCCCACCAATTTTTCAAGGTGAGCAAGCTGAGAATTTAAAGCAAGGAAATCTTTGGCCATATCATCAACTTCTTTATTCAAACAGACCAAAAAAGAATTTTTCTCTTTTAATTCCCTACGGAAGTAACTATTTTGGTCAAACTGAGAAGACATGAAACCTTTGACACTAGTTTCAATCTCTTCCAATTTTCGGAAATAGTTTGGTTTGGCCATGAGGAAAGGTCTCTCACGAAAAAGCCTAAGAGCAGGCAAGGAAAACGGGCGAAAGGGAATGGAAAAGGGAAAAGGCAAATGAAAACGGCAAAGGAGAAAGGCAAATGAAAACGGATAATGTGAAGTGGGGGAGAGGAAAATGAGAGGCAACTGGCAAAAAAGGTAAATGCAAGAGATGAGTTTGTGACACCTACTTGGATAGATGACTTGATCTCTACTCCTTGCGCCAGAAATCAACACGTTGAAGAGAGACCATTCTTTAATTGATCGTCCCCGGCAACGGCGCCAGAAATCCTTCTGCTACTGCGACAATAGACCTTCCCTGGTACGGCGCCAGGGATCCTGCTGCTACGACTACGCCTTTAGGGACTTCCTTGGCAAATATGCAAAGGATTTCCCCGCGGCCTTGGAGCCTTGCGTTAGTGTTCCCTTGAAGTGGAAAGGGTGATGTAGCACAGCGGCAGTACGTATTTCCCTCAGTTTTGAGAACCAAGGTATCGAACCAGTGGAAGATCTCATCAAGTCACAAGTACCTGCACAAACACAAAGAGCTTGCACCCAACTCTATGAAGGGGTTGTCAATCCCTTATAGATTGTTTGCAAAGTGAAAATTGAAAGCAAAGAGTAAACCGAGCAAAGTAAAAGTGAAAGTGGAAACAATAGTTGCGAATAGACCCGGGGGCCGTAGTGTTCACTAGTGGCTTCTCTCATGAAAGCAAGTAGACGGTGGGTGAACGAATTACTGTCGAGCAATTGATAGAACCGTGCAAAGTCGTGATGTTATCTAAGGCAATGATTATATCTATAGGCATCACGTCCGAAACAAGTAGACCGATACTTTCTCCAGCTACTACTATTACTCCACACATCGACCGCTATCCGACATGCATCTAGTGTATTAAGTCCAAAAGAACAGATTAACGCCTTAAGCAAGATGACATGATGTAGATGGACAATCTCATATCTACGATAAAAGCCCATCTCGTTACCCTTGATGGCAACAACATGATGTGTGCCTTGCTGCCCCTTCTGTCACTGGGAAAGGTCACCACACGGTATGAACCCAAAACCAAGCACTTCTCCCATTGCAAGAATCACAAATCTAGTTGGCCAACAAAACCCAAGACTCGGAGAGACTTACAAGGATATCAAATCATGCATTAAAGAAATCAACAAAGACTCAAATATAATTCATAGATAATCTGATCACAAATCCACAATTCATCGGATCTTGACAAACACATCGCCAAAGAGGATTACATTGGATAGATCTCCATGAAGATCATGGAGAACTTTGTATTGAAGATCCAAGAGAGAGAAGAAGCCATCTAGCTACTAACTACGGACCCGTAGGTCTGAAGTGGACTACTCACGAGTCATTGAAGAGGCGATGATGTTGATGTAGAAGCCCTCCAACTCCAAAGTCCCCTCCGACAAGGCACCGGGAAGGGTCTCCAGATGAGATCACGCGGAAACGGAAACTTGCGGCGGCGGAAAAGTGTTTTCGTGGATGCCCTGATTTTTCCTGGATTTTTAGGGAATTTATAGGCCAAAGACCTAGGGCAGGGGAGCGCCAGGGGGGCCACAAGCTTGGTTGCCGCGGCCTCCCCCCAGGCCGCGGCAACAGGGCTTGTGGGCCCCCTGTGGGCCCACTGCCTTGGACCTGAAGTCTCCCGATCTTCATCCGTTCTGGAAAAAAATATTTCAGAGATTTTATTCCGTTTGGACTCCATTCAAAAATCAGATATGAAAAGAGTCAAAAACACAGAAAACACAGGAACTGACACTTGGCACTGAATTAATAAGTTAGTCCCAAAAAAGATATAAAAGGTAAACAAAACATCGAAAGTTGACAAGATAATGGCGTGAAACCATAAAAAATTATAGATACGTTTGAGACGTATCACGCACCGGCGCTGGCCTTGGCGACTCCGGCCAGGTCTGAGAAGTCTTTGGCCACCGTCGGCCTCGGGAGGAAGAGACGTGTCCGTGTGGAACGGGTACGAACGCTGAGAAAGCTTGGGGAAGATCGGGGCGCCGGCTGAGGTGGTTTGAAGCTTCGACTGAGCTCGAGGTCGAGGCATCGGTGGTCCGATGGGCGAGGGGAGAGGATAGGGGATCTTGACCTAGCTTGTTGGCTCGTCTAGAGGTGGATAAAGGGAGGGATGGGGCTCGCTCACCTGAATTTTGGCGGAGGTCGATGGCAACAATGGTGGCCGAGGAGGAGGGAGCTCCTGGAGCTACGGGAAGAGGCTAGGGGCTAATGAGGAACAGAGGTGCTCGAGCATGCACTATATAGCGTCGGGGAGAGCTCCAGGCAACTTGGGCAGCATGCTAAGGCAGAGGAAGACAACGAAGGTCACAGGTACGGCTGTTTCTTGATAGGGACGGTGCGAGGAGGAAGAATCCAAACGGGGAGATGGGTCCAGGGCATGGGCGACAACGAGGGTATGCTCCTAGACATGGAGAGGTGTCGAGGGCGCGAGGGAACACACGAATCCGAGGGGTTCAAACTACTCGAGCGCGACATTGGCATACCAGGCGCGTGGTCCCTGCATGAACGCGACGGTGACAAACGCTCTGATGAGCCAAACCATGTCTAGGTGGTGGGTCATTCATCACAGAGGGCCAAGTAGCAAACGAACAAACATAGTAGCCACTGAGGTGACCACAGCTTGCTAAAATACAACTGAACAACAAGGTGTTTGTTGTTTGCTCGGGGAGCCACAACTTGTGAATGATGCTGAGATTTGGCTGACCTTGATCAACCACTGAGGTGACCATCTTGTCCAAGTATTAGCTCAAAAGGAGAAATTTTTGTGGCACTTGCAAAACAAAGCACCACACTGGACAACATTGCCAAATAATAAGAGGCACTCACATGCTTGATTGGGTTGAGCTAGAATTTGGGGGAGATGAACTATTTCGGCATATGGATGCACTATAAAAATTCATGCGAGCTAGATACCCCAAAATGGTAGTTCCTTCACAATGCATCTCTCCGGACAGAAACTAAGACAAATTCTAGATAAATATTAGCTCAATGAAATAATCGAAAATTTGGAAGCAAGAGATATGGGTAGGAGGAGGTCCTCGTAAAGTTTTGGTAATAATGAAGCAATATAAAATATAGTTGATTCACAACCTAAAAATCTGACCAAAAGCTAAGATTTGATGCTCGACTCACATGGATGAAGGAGAAATGCTAAAATTTTTAGGAGAGCTATTATTTGAGCATAGGAAGGTCATGTGAAAATTTCAAATCATTTGGATATGCCTAGCTAGTACCTCCTTCACAAAGTTCGTTTCTAGATAGAAACTATAGAAATTAGCTGAGAAATATTTACTAGGCAAATGAAGTTGAATTTTGGCATGATTCCTAATATGGATAGGAAAGAGTCCACCAAAATTTCAAGGGCAAACAATAATTTAGAAGTGACACTTCCTTCACAAAGTGCAATTAAGGGAAGAATAGGAAAATGAATATCCTTGAATTATTTTTGGACTAGACAAGGAAAGACTTTGACATATTTGAGGAAGATATGACCCAAACAATTGATGAGAAATATTTGGGAATTTTGGGAGAGACAGAAATATAGGTTTCTTCACAAGCTCTAGAAAAAAGAATAACTCCTTTAATAGAAAAAGGAATATTCCCACCAAAAAGAATTTGGCTAAGGGCTAAGATGCAAATGCCATGATCTTGGGATGGATTTGAGAATGGCAAGCCACTTTGGAGATTAGGAAGAGATGATTTTCCCAAGTTTCGAGACCACAGAGCCATAGAAAAGAAATTTGTAATAAAATCTTAAGGAAATTCAAAAGAAAAAGAAAAGGCTAAAATCCAGGATGTTACATACAATAAGGCTAAAAATAAGACAGATCTCTCACCCAAACCTCTCATCACCTCCTCTCTTTGTCTTTCTCTCTCCCACATGGCTCTCCTTGCTGCCTTCACAACCCACCACTCAGGCCGGCGAGCGCTAGCCGCACATAGCATGCCGCCGAGCTCCCCACGGTCCGCTCTTCCTACCCCTTCGTACAGATCCACAGTTCTCTCGTTGTCTACATCCTGGCCTATGACTAGGGTTTCGCCTCCCCATCTTGTTCGCTGGAATCCACCACAACCGGCGACAACCAGGCCAGATTTTTCCGTATCCGCCACTGGCATGGCACTTGTAGGTCCTTCCCCTCCTTTTTCGACGGGATCCACCTTCCCACCTCACCCCACCTTATCCTCCTTTACGTCCCTTTGTTGCATGCCACAATGGCGTGTTGACAACGATGATGGCAGAAGGGCGCTGACTCAAGGAGGAGGAGCAGGAGGGGTGCACCTCCCTCTTCTTCCAAGGCGACAAAGGGCTCTCTTCCGTGGCATTGTGAGCTCGTCCCCTCCCCATCTCTGCATCTTCTCTCGTTTCCACTTCAATCTTGTCATGGATGGATGTTTTGGTAATGTTGATCATGGATGAGTGTAGATATACATGTGTCGTGAAGTTTGACATCTTCATCTTGTGTTGTTGCACTCTAGTCTCTACATACAACAACATTAGGTCGATGGATGAATGGATGGATGAGCACATACAGCTAGTAGAGTAGTAATGCTAGCAACAAAAACACAAACCTTGTGATTGATTCTATTTAGGTAAGCACTAGTCATCGACCCGTGCTATTGCACGAACTAGCTATTTTGCAAAGTTTATAAGATAAATACCGAAAGAAAGAATTTGAATGTTAGTAGTTTGATCACAACATGAGAGCCAACTAAACATGTGTGTGATTCTTCCAGATTTCATTTTACCATAATTGGATGTTGTATGCACCTTCATCTTGAAGTCCAATTACATAGCTTATTTGAGAAAAACTCATTTGTTTTTAACTGTACCAAACTTGTATTGCCTTTTATCACAAGTTGCACATGAGTTGATTTGGAATTCACACAATAACTAGTAATCATTCGCTCTAAAGGTGTTGCACTTCTATTTTATTTCAGACTGTGAGGAAAGGGGTTCAGATATGTAGCTACTCTATCTTGTACATACTATTTTTTTTCTATGATGCGCTAGCCAATTGCTATGATAGATGCGATGATGAATGACATCGTATCAGCGGAATTCCAAAGACTACAAGGATATGGATTTGTTGATGATAGCTAGGGACAGTTTGTATGTAAGGTAGTCGAGTCGTGAGCTGATGCATTGGCTCAAGTCCTTCTTTCTGGCGAATACACTCACTTTGAGTAATTTCCACCATCTTTATTTGTAAATATGTCATGTTGAGTAGCTTTTGTGTAACATACACACTTAATCATCTCAAATTTTTGTTGCTCCCATTCTCTATTTCTTCTTTTCTTTTTTCTTGTGCGATCTCTCATCTTAAATTTTTATTGTTTCTCCCTTGTCCAAAAAATGGAGGTGAGGAAGGAGAAGGAGCAGAACAAGGACAAGGGAGCTCAACTCACTGCCAAGGCCATAGAGAGATGAACCACAACCACCTTACCAAGGTCACGCTTCGATCCACCTCAAAATTGAACCATTTGCAATGATCTTCTTGCAATACACATATGTTGCTATATTCTAGTTTACACAAGTCCATAACTGAATATGTATGTGTCAATTATTTAGGTAATTAACAGCTACATATAAATACCATGTCCTTTTTTTGCCTTAGAATGGTCCTAATTAGTTAGTGATCATTGTATTTAGTGGATTCATAGCTTCTCATTATTTTTCAGATCAGGAAAGAATGGTTGAGTAGAAGGCTACTAGGAGGAGGAAAGAATGGTTGAGTAGAAGGCTACTAGGAGGAGCAACGTCTACCCTATTAAGCAATTTCATTCTTCGTCTTTTCTTTCTTGTCGATTCAGAACATCGATGATATGTGTGAGTCTATGTAAATTTGTAAATCAATGATGATGTATGTAAATTTGTATACTAGATGGCAGCGTATATGCTATGTTTATGTGATGTGAACAATATATATTATGTGAATTATACTCTGCATAGCAGTACAGTACATGCATTTAAAAAATTTGAAAATTGTTGATTGAGACGAAGGTCCCGATCTTTCGATGAGATGGTGGCTATCGATTTGGTGGAGGCGACTTTGAGGAGCCGATTATAAACATGCATGACGTTGTGTATTAGCAATCGCTAAACCAATCTCCAATAGGTTATTGACTACGTCAGAGCACGATCAACCTGACCACGAAGGTCTATTCCTGAAAGCAATGGAAAAACAAGCAAGAATATGATATTATAATCTGAATATTGCTAATATAGATGAAGTATTGATAAAGGTGGGGATCCTAAAGCGGCCTTAGTCTGGTCGTTGGACACAAACGAAGTACACGAACTTGCAATGACAAGCTTTTAACTAAACGAATCCCAACCAAAAAGCTACTAGGTTGATCTACTTATATAGGAGCAATGGGTGGTGTCCAAGGAGGTAGGAGGACGTCCCAAGGCATACTAAAACTAACCTTAGGTCGTACAAGGCCTATGGGCCCAAGTGGAGGTTATGCAACACCTTAGGACTTGTAGTTTGATTCGGATTCTCATGCAACATCAGATTGTTTCATCAATATCTCCACGTTTCGAACGAATAACCCACTTTGTAGTGTTTATGCAAATGTTGTAGTGTGTATGCAAACGTTGTTGACGTATTGAGACAGGTGTGTCTTTGGAGTCCGAATCTAAGTCCAGAAAATAGGAGACTTGGACTTTATCTTCTCTTGGGCTAAAATTGACGCGAGAGAACTTCTTGAACAACACATAATCATTTTCTTTGACGTGAGAGGACTTCTTGATCAGAACCTAATCATTTCCTCTTCCGTTCTCTTCACACGTGGTTCGTGCAAGGGTTCGACAATTCTGCATTTAGGCATGGAGTAAAAATAGGTGAAGTATTTTTGTTCTAGATAACATAAAAAATTACTACAGAATTACTATAAGAAATTACCTCACAAATATGCAAATGTGAAATATTTTTGGTCGTATCCAAGGTAGCCATGTCCTCATCAATTGCTAGCAATGGCGATTAGAGCACTCTGCTCGCCAGTGATGCATGTGCTATGATGCATCCATTTAGTAGTGACGTATGCTACTTCATGCCCGCCCGCAAGTGCTCGCCTTTTAGTAGTGGCGGGAGGTCAATGGCAGGCTGTCCCAAGCCCCTAGCCCGCCGCTAATGCCTATTTTGGACCCGCCACTGTTAGGCATTCCTGCAGTATTGGATGCATATATCCAAGTCATTTTGCATCTATGATGAATATTTTTCCTAGCTAAGAAATCGAATAGTATGAGTGGCATGTTCTATAACACTGATTCCATGATGCATTGACCACTAGTAAGTGTTTAGGTACACTAGATATGACCCTCTGTGTCCATGGCACAAAGCCAAATGGAGTCGAGGAGTGATGCTAACTACTTCCTCGGTTGTTAATATAAGTTTTTTATATTCCACTATGAACTAGAAACAAATATATATAGGCATATTTTATAGTGTGGATTCACACATGTTGCTATGTATGTAGTCAGTAGTGAAATATCCAAAAAGAATTAATTTAGTAACAAAGGGGGTATATGAAATTGTATTTGGAAGGAATTATGAGGAACATGTAGATATATAAGAAGTGTTGTGATGTGGTGAGGCTCAAAAGTAGCATAAGTAACAAAATATCCCCTCCGTTTCTAAATATAATATGTTTCCGATATTTTAAATGTGAACTAGATACAAACTGAAATGTACGAACATATACAGTAGAACATGTCTACATACATGTGACCTTGAATGTCGAAGCTTCCTATATTGATGCCTTGGGATCCAGCGCTGCGGGTCTTGTTTGCAGGAATGATTTGGGCAACGTAAGCTTCTGTGGAAGAGTCAGAACCCCGCCTTGCACTTTTTTTGATTGTTGGTAGATTCTACCAAATATATTGATAGGGGAAGAACAAAAGTTGGGCTACAAAGAGTAGCACCGCAGACGCGGTAAAGAAAAAACCAAAACCGAAAGGAGGGCAAAAGGCGCCATGATACGTCTCGAACGTATCTATAATTTTTGATGGTTCCAAGCTATTATCTTGTCAAACTTTGGATGTTTTGTATGCCTTTTATACCTTTTTTTGGGACTAACTTATTAACTCAGTGCCAAGTGCCAGTTCCTGTTTTTTCCGTGTTTTTGACCCTTTTCAGAGGAGGATTTTAAACGGTGTCCAAACGGAATAAAACTTCCGAAAAGATTTTTTTCCGGAACAGAAGATACGCATGAGACTTGAGAACCAAGGCAGGGGCCACCACGGGACCCCACAAGCCCCCTAGGCGCGGCTAGGGGGGCGCCTAGCAGGCTTCTGGGCCCCCTGTGGCTCGTCTGCCCTACCTCTTCCGCCTATAAATTCAGAAAAAATCCGAAAATGCGCGAGAGATCCACGAAAATAGTTTTCCGCCTCCGCAAGGTTCTATCTCCGCAAGATCCCATCTAGGGCATGTTTTGGTGCCCTGCCAGAGGGGGGATTCGGATACGGAGGGCTTCTTCATCAACACCATGACCTCTCCGATGATGCGTGAGTAGTTCACCATAGACCTTCGGGTCCATAGCTAGTAGCTAGATGTCTTCTTCTCTCTCTTGGATCTTCAATACAAAGTTCTCCATGATCTTCATGGAGATCTATCCGATGTAATCTTCTTTTGCAGTGTGTTTGTCGAGATCCGATGAATTGTGGATTTATGATTAGATTATCTATGAATCTTATTTGAGTTTCTTCTGATCTCTTATATGCATGATTTCATATCCTTGTAATTCTCTTTGAGTTGTGGGTTTTGTTTGGCCAACTTGATCTATGATTCTTGCAATGGGAGAAGTGCTTGGTTTTGGGTTCATACCATGCGGTGACCTCACCCAGTGACAGAAGGGGTAGCGAGGCACGCATCGTGTTGTTTCCATCAAGGGTAAAAAGATGGGGTTTTCATCATTGGTTTTAGTTTATCCCTCTACATCATGTCATCTTGCTTAAGGCGTTACTCTGTTCGTCATGAACTCAATACACTAGATGCATGCTGGATAGCGGTCGATGTGTGGAGTAATAGTAGTAGATGCAGAAAGTATCGGTCTACTTGCCTCGGACGTGATGCCTATATGTAAGATCATTGCCTTAGATATCGTCATGACTTTGCGCGGTTCTATCAATTGCTCGACAGTAATTTGTTCACCCACCATAATATTTTCTATTTTGAGAGAAGCCTCTAGTGAACACTATGGCCCTCGGGTCTACTTCACATCATATTTTCAGCCTTACACTTTTTTGTCGTTGCACTTTCCGCCTTCAGATCTCACTTTGCAATCAATCTTGAAGGGATTGACAACCCTTTATAGCGTTGGGTGCAAGCTCTTTTGTGTTTGTGCAGGTACTCTGGACTTGGCGCGATTCTCCTACTGGATTGATACCTTGGTTCTCAAACTGAGGGAAATACTTACTACTCATGTGCTGCATCACCCTTTCCTCTTCAAGGGAAAAACCAACGCAAGCTCAAGAGGCAGCAGAAGGATTTCGGGTGCCGTTGCCGGGGAGGATCAGGTCAAGAACTCATCCAAGTAACTGTCGCAAACTCATCTCTTGCATTTACTTTTTTGCCTCTCGTTTTCCTCTCCCCCACTTCCGAAAAACAAAAATTAACAAAAATATTTGCCTTTTTCGTTTGCCTTTTTCGTTCGCCCTTTTCTCTCGTTCGCTTTCTCTTCGCTTGTGTGTTTGTTTGCTTGCTGAAGTCACCATGACTAAAATCACCAAACTTTGTGACTTCTCAAATACTAATAATAATGATTTTATTAGTACTCCGATTGCTCCCGCCACTAGTGCGGAATCATATGGAATCAATGCCGCTTTTATGAATCTTGTTATGAAAGAGCAATTCTCCGGCCTTCCTAGTGAAAATGCCGCATCCCATCTTAGTATAATACCTTCATTGAGCTTTGCGATATGCAAAAGAAAAAGATGTGGATAATGATGTGATTAAATTGAAGCTTTTTCCATTCTCATTGCGAGATCGAGAAAAAACATGGTTTTCGTGTTTGCCCAAAAATAGTATTGATTCTTGGAACAAGTGCAAAGATGCTTATATATCCAAGTATTTTCCGCTGGCTAAGATTATCTCTCTCCGTAATGATATCATGAATTTTTAAGCAACTTGATCATCAACATGTTGCACAATCTTGGGAGAGAATGAAACCGATGATTAGAAATTGTCCCGCTCATGGCTTGAGTCTTTGGATGATTATACAAATCTTCTACGCTGGCTTGAATTTCGCTTCTAGAAATATCTTGGACTCCGCCTCAGGTGAAACGTTCATGGAAATCACATTAGGAGAAGCTACAAAACTCCTAGACAATATCATGACGAACTACTCTCAATGGCACACTGAAAGGTTACCTACTTGTAAGAAGGTACATGCTATAGAAGAAATTAACTCGTTAATTGCTAAGATGGATGAGTTAATGAATTTTGTTGCTAGTAGAAGTGATCCTTTAGATCCTAATGATATGCCCTTGTCTTCCTTGATTGAGAGTAGCAAGGCTAGCTTGGACGTTAATTTTGTTGGTAGGAATAATTTTGGCAACAACAATGCTTTTAGAGGAAACTATGTTCCTAGGCCTTTTCCTAGTAACCCCTCTAATAACATTGGCAACTCTTACAACAATACTCATGGAATTTACAATAGATTACCCTCTGATCTAGAGAGTAATATCAAAGAGTTTATCAACTCGCAAAAGATTTTCAATGCGTCCATAGAGGAAAAACTACTCAAAATTGACGATTTGGCTAGGAGCGTTGATAGAATGTCTAGTGATATTGACGCTTTGAAAGTTAGATGTGCTCCTCCCAAGATCAATATGGATGAAACTTTGAAAGCTATGCGTGTTTCCATGAGTGAGAGCAAAGAAAGAACCGCTCAAATTCGTGCTAGACATGAATGGCTTAAAAAGGTGTGTTCTCGTGATAAGAATCACGAAGATCTTAAAGTGCTTGGTGTGACTCCCATTGAATCTTTGTTTTCTTTTGTCAAACGTAATGATGATGGGGCTGGATATGAATCCACTTTGGTTGAAAAATGCCCAATGATTCGGAGTCCATCTATCTTGATGCTAAATGCATTGAAAGTGGAGTAGAAGATATTAAAACCTTGAGTAGTAATGAAACTACTACTTTGGATTTCAAGGAATTCAATTATGATAGTTGCTCATTGATTGAATGCATTTCCTTGATGCAATCCATGCTAAACTCTCCACAAGATTATAGCCAAAACAAGGCATTTGCCGATCATATCGTCAATGCTATAATAAAATCTCTTGAAGAGAAACTTGAATTCGAAGTTTCTATTCCTAGAAAGCTTCATCATGAGTGGGAACCTACTATCAAAATCAAAATAAAAAACTATGAATGCAATGCTTTGTGTGATTTGGGTTCTAGTGTTTCCGCGATTCCAAAGTCTTTATGCGATGTTCTGGGTTTTAATGAGATTCAGGAGTGTTCTCTTAATTTGCATCTTGCAGATTCTACTGTCAAGAAACCCATGGGAAGGATCAATGATGTTCTTATTATTGCAAATAGGAACTATGTACCCGTGGATTTCATTGTGCTTGACATTGATTGCAATCCTACATGCCCTATCATTCTTCGTTGACCTTGCCTAAGGACTATTGGTGCTATCATCAATATGAAGGAAGGGAATATTAGATTTCAATTTCCCTTAAGGATGGGCATGGAGCATTTTCCTAGAAAGAAAATAAGATTGCCTTATGAATCCATGATGAGGGCTACTTATGGTTTGAGCACCAAAGATGACGATACGTGATTCCATCACCTTATGCCTAGTTAAGGGCGTTAAACAATAGCACTTGTTGGGAGGCAGCCCAATGAATTTATCTTTTTCTTTCTGTTTTTTTTGCATCCACACCATCATAATTCTGTTATGATTGTGTCTTTTGTGTTTCTTTTTGTGTTTGAGCCAACCAAAAACTTTATGACTAGTCTTGGTAATGGTTGTTTGATCCTGCTGGAGAAGACATAAACTTTTCGCTCACGAAATTTTTTTTCATTTTAATTTAGAAAGACCTTTTGAGTTGATACTTTTTGCTGATGGTTTATATGCCTTTTTCCCATGCTGTTGTAATTTGTCAGAATGTTTGAGGTACCATAAGTATACGAAGTATACAGATTGCTACAGACTAGTCTGTTTTCGACAGATTCTGTTTTTGTTGAGTTGGTTGTTTGTTTTGATGAAACTATGGATAGTATCGGGGGTACTAGCCATGGAGAAGTGACAATACAGTAATCTAAAACCAATATAAATAGAAATCAGGATTGCTACAGTATCTAAAGAGGTGGTAGTTTGTTTTCTTGTGCTAATGATATCACGAGTTTCTGTTTAAGTTTTGTGTTGTGAAGTTTTCAAGTTTTGGGTGATGTTCTCATGGACAAATGGATAAAGAGTAGAAAGAGCTCAAGCTTGGGTATGCCCAAGGCATCCCAAGCCAATATCAAGGACACCAAAAAGTCTAAGCTTGGGGATGCCCCGGGAAGGCATCCCCTCTTTCGTCTTCAATCCATCGGTAACATTACTTGGAGCTATATTTTTATTTACCACATGATATGTGTCTTGCTTGGAGCGTCTTGTATCATAGGAGTCTTTTTTTGTCACAATCATCCTTGCTGCACACCTTTTGAGAGAGACTTGCACTCATCGTGACTTTGCTGGAATGCTCATTGTGCTTCACTTATATCTTTTGAGCTAGACCATTTTGCTCTATGTGCTTCACTTAGATCTTTTAGAGCACGGCGGTGCGTGACTTGGTAGTTGGCTTGTGCTATGAAAGTAGTCCCAAAGGTGATAGGTACCCAAAGAGGATACAAAAAGTTCCATCTTCATGTGCATTGAGTAGAATTAGAAGTTTGATTCCTCTCAATTAGTTTTGAGACATGGATTTGGTAATATTAAGAGTTATGTTAGTAGGGTGTTGTGAATCTAGAAATACTTGTGTTGAAGTTAGTGATTCCCGTAACATGCACGTATGGTGAACCGCTATGTTAGGAAGTCGGAGCATAATTGATCTATTTATTGTCATCCTTTGTGTTGAGGTCGGGATCGCGCGATGGTTAACACCTACCAACCCTTCCCCTAGGAGTATGCGTTTAGCACTTTTTTCGATTACTAATAAAAACTTTCGCAATAATATGTGAGTTCTTCATGACTAATGTGAGTCCATGGTATAGATGCACTTCACATTTCACCATTGCTATCCTCTCTAGTACCGCGCAATTATCGCTGGTGCACAAACCCACCATATGCCTTCCACAAAACAGCCACCATACCTACCTACTATGGCATTTTCATAGCCATTCCGAGATATATTGCCATGCAACTCCCACCATTCCGTCTCTTGACTTGTGCCATCACTCTTATATTGCCATTGCATGATCGTAAGATAGCTAGCGAGATGTTTCAGCGTCATACGCCAAGCTAGATCATTGCACATCCCGGTACACTATCGGAGGCATTTCCTATAGAGTCATCATCGTCCTAAGCTTTGAGCGGTGAGTAAATAAAAGTGTGATGATCATCATTATTAGAGCATTGTCCCATGTGAGGAAATAAAAAAAAGGCCATAGAGCCCAAACAAAAAAAAGAGGAAAGAAAAAAAGAGAGGCCAAAGAGCCCAAAAAAGAGAGAAGGGACAATGCTACTATTTCTTTCCACACCTGTGCTTCATAATAGCACCATGTTCTTCATGATTGAGAGCCTGTTGTTTTGTCACCACCATATACTAGTGGGAATCTTCATTATATAACTTGGCTTGTATATTCCAATGATGGGTTTCCTCAAAATTTCCCTAGGTCTTCGTGAGCAAGCAAGTTGGATGCACACCCACTACTTCTCCTTTTGAGCTTTCCCATACTTATAGCTCTAGTGCATCCTCTGTATGGCAATCCCTACTCATTCAAATTGATATCTATTAATGGGCATCTCCATAGCCCTTTGATACACCGAGTCAATGTGACCATCTCCTGTTTGTCTCACAACCACCACCACACTCTATTCCACCATACTGCTATATACATGGCTCACGCTCATGTATTGCGTGAGATTTGAAAAAGGTTTGAGAAAGGAAGAGTGCGAAAAAAATTACTTGGCCAATACCGGGGTTGTGCACGATTTAAATTAGTTGTGTGGGGATGATGGAGCATAGCCAGATTATATGATTTTGTAGGGATAACTTTCTTTGGCCTTGTTATTTCGAAAGTTCATGATTACCTTGCTAGTTTCCTTGAAGTATTATTGTTTTCATGTGAATAGCAAACTATTGTTTTGAATCTTACGGATCTGAACATTCATGTCACATGAAAGAAGTTACAAAGAACAACTATGCTAGGTAGCATGCCACATCAAAAATTCCGTCTTTATCACTTCCCTACTCGAGGACGAGCAGGAGTTAAGCTTGGGGATGCTTGATACATCTCCAACGTATCTAAATTTTTTGATGGTTCCATGCTATTATCTTGCCAAACTTTGGATGTTTTGTATGCCTTTTATAACTTTTTTTGGGACTAACTTATTAACTCAGGGTCAAGTGCCAGTTCCTATTTTTCCGTGTTTTCGACCCTTTTCAGAGGAGGATTTTAAACGGTGTCCAAATGGAATAAAACTACCGAAAAGATTTTTTCCGGAACATAAGATACACACGCGACTTGAGAACCAAAGCAGGGGCCACCAGGGGACCCCACAAGCCCCCTAGGCGTGGCCAGGGGGGCTCGCGCCTAGCAAGCTTGTGGGCCCCCTGTGGCTTGTCTGCCCTACCTCTTCCGCCTATAAATTCAGAAAAAATCCAAAACTGCGCGAGAGATCCACGAAAATACTTTTCCACCACCGCAAGCTTTTGTCTCCACAAGATCCCATATGTGGCACGTTCTGGTGCCCTGCCGGAGGGGGGATTCGGATACGGAGGGCTTCTTCATCAACACCATGACCTCTCCGATGATGCGTGACTAGTTCACCATAGCCTTCGGGTCCATAGCTAGTAGCTAGATGGCTTCTTCTCTCTCTTGGATCTTCAATACAAAGTTCTCCATGATCTTCATGGAGATCTATCCGATGTAATCTTCTTTTGCGGTGTGTTTGTCGAGATCCGATAAATTGTGGGTTTATGATCAGATTATGTATGAATCTTATTTGAGTTTCTTCTGATCTCTTATATGCATGATTTCATATCCTTGTAATTCTCTTCGACTTGTAGGTTTTTTTGGCCAACTTGATCTATTATTCTTGCAACGGGAGAAGTACTTGGTTTTGGGTTCATATCATGCAGTGACCTCACCCAGTGACAGAAGGGGTAGCGAGGCACGCATCATGTAGTTGCCATCAAGGATAAAAAGATGGGGTTTTCATCATTGGTTTGAGTTTATCCCTCTACATCATGTCATCTTGCTTAAGGCGTTACTCTGTTCGTCATGAACTCAATACATTAGATGTATGCTGGATAGCGGTCGATGTGTGGAGTAATAGTAGTAGATGCAGAAAGTATCGGTCTACTTCTCTCGGACGTGATGCCTATATATATGATCATTGCCTTAGATATCATCATGACTTTGCGCGGTTCTATCAATTGCTCGACAGTAATTTGTTCACCCACCGTGATATTTTCTATTTTGAGAGAAGCCCCCGGGGTCTATTTCACATCATATTTCCAGCCTTACACTTTTACTTCGTTGCACTTTCCGCCTTCAGATCTCACTTTGCAATCAATCTTGAAGGGATTGACAACCCCTTTATAGCGTTAGGTGCAAGCTCTTTTGTGTTTGCGCAGGTACTCTGGACTTGGCGCGATTATCCTACTGGATTGATACCTTGGTTCTCAAACTGAGGGAAATACTTACTGCTCCTGTGATGCATCACCCTTTCCTCTTCAAGGAAAAAACCAACGCAAGCTCAAGAGGTAGCATGCCACACTAGCTGTTAATATAAAACTATCTACAGGGATCATGATGAATCAACCTGGATCAAAAGGAATTCCTGCTCCAGCGAGATTCCATAGCATTATCTCGTCGCACACTCTGTTGATGAAATCTTCTACACTCAGTGCTTCCAGCTGGAACGTCCTCCTGTTCCGGTCCTTCCACAACTCCCATGGTACTAGATGCAGTAAGGATAATGTTCCTTTCTTCTTCTCCTTTTCTGCCTGATTGTGGCAATTTTCAATCCATCCCATGACACCAGAATTTTTGCTCCACATCTCAGGCTGAAGCGTTGGCATGTTGGTCAGGTAGGCAACCTTGCCCAAACTTGGTTTGACCATGGGCAATCAAAAAACAGTTGCGCCTTTCTTTCTAGGTTTCTCTCGCACAGAGCACAGAAGTAGTTGTTCTCCCACCCACGGCGGAGCAATACATCAGTAGTTAGTATCCTCCCTAGCACTGCAGTCCAGATGAAAAGACGGCACTTCTCGGGTGTCCAAAATCTACAGATGAGATTGTAGTTTTCCCTTGGAATTGAGCCCTCGAACTGGAGCAAGTAGGCCGATCTCGATGTGTACTCGTGTGATGTTGTGGATTGCTAGGAGATCAAGTCCTCCTGGGCTTCGTGCATTTGCACGACATCCAATAATGCAGCCAGTCGCGTTGGCTCCGGTAGCATCTGGTCCGTGAGACCCCTAGACAAGTCGGAAAGCAAGGCATCGGAGCGCATGGTGTCGTTGACTGATTAGATTTTCCTTGCTGAGATCTTGAATAGTGTAGGCACAATTGTTTTGGAGCATTTCCCTTGCAGCCATCGGTCATGCCAAAAATTGGTGTGCTCACCATCTCCTAAGCTGACCTTCGTTGCATTGCAAATAGCATGCGGTATTTTTCATCACATGGAAGCTTAGATCTCACCCAAGGTCGAGTCGGATACTTCCATGCAGCCCATAGCCATCTCAGCCTCAATGCAACACGAAATCGCGGAAGGTCGAACATCCCTAACCCTTTGTAACGACCAAGATGCGGTCCTTTCCGATGTGGGGATCGAGGCCCCGAATTGGAAAGGAGCGCATCTAAGCGTCTCGCAAACAGGTAACGCAGCACATACATAATAATAAAGATAGACAATCAGGGGTTCAATTGCCTTCTCATAAATATATCAGAGTACATCACGCATACAACCAAAGTAGTTCCACTACGGACTACAAAACAAGAGAAAAGGCTATGCTACCCTGCCTGCTGGCCCATGATCACGACCACGCCTCAATCTTCCGGATAGTTCACGTACAGGCGGTCGGTCTCCTCATCTTACTACCACGCCAGCTGCGTGCCGTCGGGATCATCTATCTCTGGGGTACCTAAACCTGTTGGTATTGTGGAGGAATCCGTGAGCCACGGGGACTCAGCAATCTAAGACCTTGGTGCCAGAACTAGTCAAGTTATTAGGTTGGATAGGGTAGAGGGTTGAAGCTGCAGCATCGTAAGATTGACATGGTCGCTAACTTACGTAGAACATTTATGAAGGTGGACTATACTAGCGGTCGAGAATACTTGATCACTAAGTGATCCTGAACACCTACCTACGTCAAACATAACCCCACCGTGTTCCCGATCGAAGAGAGATCTTCGAGGGGATAGTCACGGTTACCCACACAGCTGGCAATTTTATTAGTTTATGTTTAAGTTATCTAATACCGGATGTTAACAAAATATTCCAAGTTGCCACATAACCGCGGGCACGACTTTCCGAAAGATTAAACCCTGCAGGGGTCCTCCAACTAGTCCATCACAAACGTACACAGGCCGCAAAGTAATCCTCTATCAGGAATCTCGTGATCTCGTCGGATTCCTTAGAGGAAAACCTCAACTGTGGGAAGAACCAAAGCTTCACCGGGATTCCTATACGCAAGATATATCGCTAAGGTAAGACAAGACAAGCAGGACCTCCCGACGTGTCGACGACCCTCATAAGAGCCGCGTATCTCAGTCCCAGGACACGCCGAATGAGTCACACTACAGGTATACGAAACCTCAGGTTGCCCTGTGGTGGCCCCATAGTCTGCCCAGTTTGGACCAACACTCATGAGGAGCACTGGCCCGGGTTCTTGATTAAATTCCTCGGGGTAGCTGTTCCCGATGCAGATTATTATTAAGTGATTAGCAAATTAAAACCAATGTTGGGTCCTGCCGGACAAGTCTTAACACTACACGATTTATCGAGGGGGTCCCCATAACAACCCCGAACGTGTTAGGAGCGATCAATATGGAATCAAACACCGGTAGCTGGTAACTATGGCGGCAATAACGGAACAAAACACCTAGAAAAAGGCTTGGCCTTCTGTTATTTACCAAGTATATAGGTGCATTAATTAAATAACAGAATTTAGATAATGATATCAAGCTCATGTTGTCACATGAGACAAAGCACCTGCATCTAGCAACGCTAACATTAGTAGCTGAGCAAAGCCTACTTAGCCATTCAAGTTTTGCTAGGAAGGGATACGTGTTTGGTTTCATGGCATATCAGGAGGCAATTTAATTCAGTGGTAGGCAGCGAGCATTTGACGAGGAAACGTAAATTAGCATAACAAGTCTAGAGATGGAATCATGGTCATATCATCTTGCCTGTGAGATCCTCAGCTTGGAATGGTTCTTGATCGTCCTGCACGTACTCTCCTGACTCCACGTATTCGTTCTCCAATCCTGGTGCTACCCAACATAAGAATAACATCCAATGAACAACAACAACTCAAGATGCAACAAGCACATGATGCATGAGATGAAAATGAGCATGCATCACTATTTCTATCACTAACACAAGCTTAAGGAGTTAAAACATGTTCCTGGATAGAACTGCATGCTAACATATTTTTACATGCATGAGAATGACATGATCAGATGCGTATCGTGAAAACGATGCAAAACCATATAAAGAACAATATAATCGGAGGTACGGATCAACGGGAATCAACGAAACAAGATATGAAGCCCTACGTGTCAAAATCATCACCACCACTCAAATGACACAAATCTGGTATTCCCAGGTTGCCAAGACATAAAACAACCCATCATGGATGGGGTGGAGCAAAGTATAACACCACAACATAAACTAAGCACTCACAATCATCAAAATGACAAAACTACACAATCGGCCATAAACTTCATCATAGCACCTTGTGAGCTACGTGCAAAGCACCTACAACCACCCAACTATGACAAATAATATATGTGGCTGTAGCTAGCCAAGAATACTACCAGCACAAGAAAGAATCACACAAAAAGGAATTAAACACAGGAAGATACAAGGCTGCAAACTTGCCCAAAGCCATCAGTTTTCACGGACTTAGTGATTCCTGCACCTAATTTTCTGTCTTTGCTCTGAAGCTTTTTGACAGCAGCCAAAAAAATAGCTACAGGGCTCCAAATGCAATGAGAGCTAGACAAACATATCAGGTCCAACTTTCTAGTTGAAAGCAGAGGCTAGATCACAACACAATGACCAACAAAACCTCATCTACAGTAGAAGAAAATATAAACATATTCTCACACTTAATGAAAATCTCAGATTTCCACTAATCTGGAATTTTAGTCACATGCCTACTTTGGATGGGCACAACTTGCACACATGTATTCAAAATCAGGAATTGAAACCAACATGTGGTAGAGGGGGTCACCCTCTACTACCACAACTAAGAAACAAATACAAGAGCACATCACAACTCATGGAACCAAGCTCTAAACATAGAAGAAAAATGAAGATATGCCATCTCCAGAAAGTGTTCCAATGGCAAAAATGATTTCACCAATGGATTCCTGGGATCTTTCTACCCCAAAACCATATATAAAACATATGCACTTGCTTGGAGCAAGTGAGCTCAAACTAGGAAGGAAAAACTACATAGAATCCAACATAGTGAATAGTGCAACAATTCATGCAACTCTCACTAGAACAGCTATCACATAGCTATGCTCATGTGCACAAAGACAATATGGACATGAGGGTTTGGACCCCATGTTGGTGTCATGCACAACAACATCACAAACACTACTACCACATAGATCTCACACACACCTCATGCCCCTCTTTCATATGAACATGAGGAGGAGCACAAGTTGCAAATGGGGCTGTTTTCACCACACACATATCATCTTGACAATCCTCATCACAAGCGCATGACCCCAAGAACAACACTAGGGAAAAACTACCATGCAAGTAATATGGAAGCATCACTTACATGCACTTACTAGGAATCACATGTGTGTGCACCACCTACACACACATCATCTCAACACACACACACACCTACTCATATGCATACCATCTAGTAGCCACCAAACCACCTACACATGCTAGCAAAGCAAAAGATTACTAAGACATGCATATGACACATACATACACTAACACCACCACATGTGTGTGCAACACACAGAAACACAATCTGCCATATATCCAGCCACATAAGCAAGAATAAAACAAGCCACCTACACATACTACATATGTGACCATCACTATGTGTATGCACACACACACACACCTACACCTCACACATGGAAGACTCACCCCACTAATACCTTGCAGGAAAACAAATAAAATAGAAGCACTCATATTAATGCCATGATATAGGCACAAGGTGTAGCAAACAATGGCAAAGGAAAAAAATAAGTAAGAAGGAAAAAACAGAAAAGGGGCAGCCCTGGGATCGAACCCCACTGCCCTTGGTGCACACCAACAACACCAGCCACTATGCTACTGCCATCGGCTCGACAGAGAAGGGAAGCAAGCAGGGTAACTTGTTCCCTGCTGCTACTGTGCAGGAGCAAAGCAAAACAATTAAAAGGGTGCCGAGGGGGGATCGAACCCAGCACCTCCAACTAGCACACAACGAGCAGAATCACCACGCTACGATACGATAACTGACAAAGAAGGTGCAGTAAAATATAAAGGAACCCCTCTCTGCTACTGTACTCCGACGGCTTGCCGGAACAGGGGAGGGGTCTCGCCGGCGCTATGAGTTAAATCGAGCTACGGCTCGTGGATGGGAGGAAGCCCACACTCCCACGAACTCATTCCCTAAGCTAGTTGTGCCCGAGAGGCTCTACATTGACGTTCCCACAGTGAGCGCCGGCTCCGGCGACAGGGAGCTTCCCAGCGACCTACTGCGCGAATCCTGCGCCAGATCGAAGACAGGGAAGGGGGGAAGGAAGGTATGCTCACACCACAACCGAAGGAAGCGAGCCGACCGGAGAGGAAGCAGAGGACGGCGAGGAAGGAGCCGCGTCGGAGGAGCTTGTGGGAGCAGAAGAAGGCGTCGGTGAAGTAGGGGAAGAAGAGGTGGTCGCCGCGACCCAGCCGCGGGAATGGATCCCCACGAGTTCCCGCGTGCGCGTCGTCGCCTTGGAGAGGAAGGAGTGGCGCAGTAGCAACGGCGGCGAGCAGCTTCACGATCCGGCCATGGCGGATCGCCCTCCTCTTACCTGAGGCGTCGACACAAAAGAGAGGGAGAAGGGAGGAAGTGGCAGCGGGGAAGAGGAACCCTAGCGTTTCTGCACGGACACCAAGGGGGGTTCCCTTTTATGGAGGAGAGGGGCGAGGGGGCTCCTCGGCGTCCGTGACGCCGTCAAGCGTCGTTGCTCTGAACCTACGGGGGAGGAACACTGACGGAGGAAAGAAGCGACAGGCGCCGTCTACAGGACGCGCTGGGCTGCGCGAGAGAAGGAGAGAGCGGGCCAACTAGGTGGGAGGAGGCCCACTAGGGCGACAGATAAGAAAAAAAGGATCCTGGAGTGTTTCCTTATAAAAGAATTCACCAGAGAAAGAAAATAGACACATGGCTGTATGTAGTGGGAAAAATCAAACTAAAAATGGCCCTGGTCATGAAAATAAATAACCCGATTAAATAAAATACAAATGGTATTTTTGGAGCAAATAAAATAATTACAAAACAACAATATAGTTTCTGTTTTGTGTTTATTTTGCACCTATAGAACACTCTACAAATCACCAAATTTAGCACCCCAATATACCCACATTATTTCCTAAACAAAAGACAATTTTCAATCAAATTAGGAGCAAGTGAAATTTTGAACTTGAGATTAAAAGAGAGAAAAGGGTCTTTGAATTAGAGAAGGGCTTGAAGTAAACAACCACCACATCACTTCTACTCACCCCAACAGCTCATGAGCATCACACATGAATTCACAAGATCACAACACAAGGAAGCATAAGACCACAATGCAACATCACAAGACATGGGCATGAAATGATATGTTATGCATGCATGCAAGGTAAGGAAGCAATAAGGGACATCACATGAGATCATGACATTGATCTCTCTCATAGCATAGGCATGGTGGACCCACATCAAATAGGTACCAAATAGGGAAGGTTTACACTTGGGGCACTACAAACTCTCCAACACTACAAGGAAGATCTCGCCCTCGAGATCTAAGACTAAAATAAATCGGGAAATTCAGAACGGAGGTGATCCTCGCGTTCCCAAGTCGCCTCTTTATCGGAATGGTGTGACCACTGCACTTTGAGAAATTTGACAGACTTGTTACGGGTCTTGCGCTCAGTCGCCTCGATAACCGCAACTGGATGATCACGATAAGAAAGGTCAGGCTGAAGGTCGATGTCTTGAAGATGAACAGTGCGCTCGGGGGTCTTGAAACACCTCCAAAGCTAAGAAACATGGAACACATCATGGACAGTTGCAAAGTTTGCCGGAAGCTCGAGCTGGTACGCAAGGTCGCCTCTCTTGCCAACCACTCTGAACGGACTAACGAAACGAGGCGCAAGCTTGCCTTTGATGCCAAAGCGCTGCATACCCTTCATAGGCGACACCTTGAGATAGACGAAGTCATCAAGCTCATAAGACATGTCACGGTGCTTGCTATCATAATAGCTCTTCTGACGGGAGTGAGCTGCTCTGAGGTTGTCGCGAATGATCCGACACATCTCCTCAGCTTCTTCTATCATATCATTCCCAAGAATCTGACGCTCGCCGGTCTCAGACCAGTTGAGCGGGGTACGACACTTCCTGCCATAGAGAATTTCAAACGGAGCCTTACGAGAACTAGATTGATAATTGTTGTTATACGAGAACTCCGCGAAAGGCAGACAATCTTCCCACTTCATGCCAAAACAGATAACACAGGCTCTCAGCATATCCTTAAGAACTTGATTCACTCTCTCCACTTGACCACTAGTCTGAGGATCAAACGCTGTGCTGAAGCAGATCTTCGTGCCCATAGCAGAATGAAAGGAGTCCCATAACTTGGAAGTCAAGATACTTCCGCGATCTGAAGAGATCATCATAGGCACGCCGTGCAAAGAGACAATCCTGGAGGTGTACAACTCTGACAGCTGAGCTGCTGAAATGGACTCCTTGACTGGAAGAAAATGAGCCACTCTACTCAACTTGTCGATGACGACGAAGATAGCATCATTACCCTTCTTGGACTTCGGAAACCCGGTGACGAAATCAATCTCAATGTGATCGAACTTCCACTCGGGAATCGGCAAAGGCTGCAAGAGGCCTGCTGGGCGTTGATGTTCTGCTTTCACCCTTCGACATACATCACACTCGTTTACGAACTGAGCAATCTCACGTTTCATACGAGTCCACCAGAAGGTCTGCTTCAAGTCGTGGTACATTTTGGAGCTTCCAGGATGAATAGAGAGCAGAGAGTTATGAGCTTCCTCCATGATTACCTTCCTGAGATCACCTTTCAGGATGACAAGGTGATCCTCGAAAAACAACGTGTCTCTGGCATCAACAGTGAAGTACTTATACTTGGGGAGACTCTTTCCCATGCCAATCTTGAACTTCTTCACCATAGCGTCAAGAAGCTGAGCTGCTCGGACCTGATCTTCGAAGGTAGGAGAGGTCTGAAGGTTTGCAAGAAAACCGTGAGGTACTAGCTGAAGGTTGAGCTTCCTGAAAGACTCATAAAGACCAGGCTAGAGAGGTTGTAGAATTAGACTGTTGCAATATGCCTTCCTGCTCAAAGCATCCGCCACGGCATTAGCTTTGCCTGGCTTGTACTCAACACTCGGATTAAAATCCTGGAGCATTACCACCAACGTGTTTGCCGAAGATTCAAGTTAGGCTGAGTGAAAACGTACTTGAGAATCTTGTGATCGGTGAAAACTTCAACCTTACGTTCCAACAAGAGGTGTCTCCAAGTCATCAGAGCGTGTACCACAGCTGCTAGCTCAAGATCATGCACAGGATAGTTCTTCGCCGCTGGCTTCAACTGCCTGGAGGTATAAGCCACCACCTTGTTATCTTGCATCAGGACTGCACCAAGACCCCGGAGAGAAGCGTCGCAGCAGACCTGGTAAGGCTTGGAATCATCCGGAGGGACCAAGACTGGAGTGGAGGTAAGCTTCTCTTTGAGTGTATCGAAGGCCAGTTGACACTCTGCAGACCAAGCATACTTAACACCCTTATGAAGAAGACTTGAGAGTGGCTTGGCGATCTTGGAGAAGTTCTCAACGAACCTTCTGCAATATCCAGCAAGCCCGAGAAAGCTTCGAAGCTGCTTCACATTCTCCGGAGGCTCCCATTTAACAATGGCCTGAACCTTGGACGGATCAACTTTAATGCCCTCAGTAGAGATAATGTGCCCAAGATACACCACTTCTTTCAACCAGAACTTGCACTTGGAAAACTTGGTATACAACTTGTACTCTCTCAGCTTATCAAGCACCAACCTGTGAAGTTCTTCATGTTCTTCCTCAGTTTCAGAAAAGATCCGAATGTCGTCGAGATAGAGCAAGACCAAGTCATTCTTGAACGGAGAGAAAATGTAGTTCATCAATCGACAGAATGTTGGAGGAGCATTTGCCAGACCAAAAGACATGACCGTATACTCATACGAGCCAAAAGTAGTCTTGAAGGCAGTCTTCGGAATATCATCCTCGCGAATGTGAATTTGATGATAGCCCATTCTGAGATCAAGCTTCGAGAATACCTTAGCACCTTTCAACTGTTCGAACAACTCAGTTATGTTCGGAAGTGGATATTTGTTCCTGATTGTCTTCTTATTCAATGGACGGTAATCGACACACAGCCGGTCCGTGCCATCCTTCTTCTTCACAAACATAACACCACAGCCCCACGGAGACGAGCTCAGTCTGATCAAACCCAAACGCTCCTGCTCATCGAGTTGTCTCTTAAGTTCCTTCAATTCTTCTGGACCCAGCTTGTACGGCCGTTTGCACACTGGCTCTGTGCCTGGCTCTAGCTCAATCACAAACTCAACTTCTCTGTGCGGAGGCATGACTGGCAGCTCTTCAGGAAACACATCTTCATATTCGCAGACCACTGGGACTTGCTCAATAGGACTGATTTCACCCTTTTCATTCAAAGAGAACAGACGGATTGTATCATCGCGCGCCGCAAATATAATCACGTCTTCCGAAGAGTGGGTAAGCTTCACTTATTTGGCTTCACAATCAATTGACGCCTTGTTCATGGCCAGCCAGTCCATACCAAGAATCAAGTCGATGTCGGAATTGCCCAAGACATATGGAGAGGCCGGAAAAGAATAACTTCCTATCTTGACAGAAGCATCCGGAACAACCCAACGAGAACTCATAAGCATACCCGGAGAAACAATGTCCAAAGAACTAGCCAACTATTGAAGATGGAAAACATGATTTGCCGCAAAAGGATATGACAAGAAAGAATGCGATGCACCAGAATCGAATAGCACTTTAGCAGGAATATCATTGACGAGGAGGTTACCCATGATCACATCTGACGCGTTCTCTGCTTCAGCTGCATTCACCATGTTGACTCGAGCTGATCTGGGGTTGAACTTGACAAGAGCATTGCTTGGAGGAGGAGGCGGCAGTCGGAGCTGAGAAGTACATTTGTTGGCATAATGACCCTTCTGCCCACACTTGTGACAAGTGACATCTGCTGGCTGCCGATACTGAGTCTCAGGAGGCCCTTGCTTTTGATGCTGGTATCTCTGTTGGAAGCCAGGGTTGGGTGGGTGGGAAGAACCACGACCACCTGAGTGCTTAAGCTGCTGCGAGTGCCGAGGAGGAGGAGGAGACACCCAAAACTTCTGCTGCTTCTGAACCACCTGAGTCGAGAAAGAGCTGGAATCTCAGAAGCGCTTCTTAGAATTCTCCACCCTAAGCAAGGTTGCCTCTGCTCTGAGAGATATGTTGTAGAACTTGTCGAACTCCTCAGGATCGTGCAAGGCAAGAGCTATCTGCCAATCTTCTTTCAAGCCACCCCTGAATTGATCAATCTCGCTCTTCTGGTCAGGGATATCCTGCAACGCGTAATGGGCCAACTCGTGAAACTCAATGTTGTACTTGTACACGGAATTGTCGCCCTGCTTCAAATGCCTGAACTTCTCACGCATCTCCTTCACAAAGTTGGAAGGGATGTAGTGGGACCTGAAGTCACGACAGAACTCATCCCAAGAAATCACCCTAGCGCCTCTGGAGTCTTTGAGCTATTGCCACCAGATAGAAGCCTGCCCCTTCAACTGGAACGTTGCAAACGTGACATAATCCTCCGGACGCACATTGCTATACTCGAAATGTTTGTTCATATCCCGGATCCAATCTTCTGCATCAAATGGTTGGTCGCAAGAAGTGAACGTCTTTGGCTGGTTTGACAGGGACTGACTCAGACTCGCAAACTGATTTCCACCATGCTAGAAATTGTCTTGTTGTTGGTTGGCTCTCTCTTGCAGCAACTGAATCAGCATCTGGGTGTTTGCATTAGTAGCTGCCATCCCCGCTTGCCAGGCCACTGCAGGAGGAGGAGGCGGCGGCGGAGGGTTCTTCGGAGGAGGAGGTGGAGGCGGCATATCCTCACGCCCTCGGTTCTGACGAGTCGGTGGAGCCATCCTGAAGACGGACAACATATTAGTCCACATGATAATTGAAGATATTGCTGAATCAAAAGACAGAATATCTGAACAGAATTTAGCAATTGCACTCGAACAACATAGCAAGAATGCATCCTCAAAGTGACGGACGACAAAATTCTGATAAGGACCACTACAAACAAGTGTGATCTAGAATTGCTCGGAACAAACATATGATCGAGATTTCCCCAACCTCAATCATGCGTATGTAGGAAGATAGTCCTATAAGATACTACTTGATATCCCACCTATGAATTCCCGAAATAACTGGTCATGCAATTTGGTACACGGATACAAGGAGTATTTCACACAAATCCTAAACTAACCCGTCACCTGTATCACATCCTTCAACACACAACTAGCATCTCGGACCTTCATCTACAACAGACCCTCGTGATCACAATGATACTAAGTATGGCAGTACTCCCGAACAATCTGCACCAGTATTGGGGACATCGGGGTTATCTCGCCACTACCAGTATTGAAGCAATTACGAACATCCTTCGTTCTTAGATACTCAGAAATCTGAATGATGGCGATGTGCGCAAGAATCCCCTGGAGCTCAACTCCCAAGAAGAAACTCAAAGCAGACATGAGGCACCAAGATAGGACTCCTTCACATCGAAATCATATAGATTTCACAAATACCCGCATGATCCTAAATTTTTTTTGAGCGAGAAGAGGAGTAGAATTAAAGATTTCCTAAGCCGGGAACCTCACTAGAGCATGGAAGAAGAGAAAAAAGAATCCTACAGTGTGATATAACTAAGACTCAAAACATTTTCTAGACTCAACTCGGCCAAGTACGATCACACAAAGGCTCCTATGGTCATAAGGCTCTGATTACCAACTTGTAACGACCAAGATGCGGTCCTTTCCGATCTGGGGATCGAGGCCCCGAATTGGAAAGGAGCACATCTAAGCGTCTCGCAAACAGGTAACACAGCACATACCTAATAATAAAGATAGAAAATCAGGGGTTCAATTGCTTTCTCATAAATATATCAGAGTACATCATGCATACAACCAAAGTAGTTCCGCTACGGACTACAAAACAAGAGAAAAGGCTATCCTACGCTGCGTGCTGACCCACATCACGACCGCGCCTCAATCTTCTGGATAGTTCACGTACACGCGTTCGGTCTCCTCATCGTACTGCCACGCCAGCTGCGTGCCATCGGGATCATCTGTCTCTGGGGTACCTGAACATGTTGGTATTGTGGAGGAATCCGAGAGCCACGGGAACTCAGCAATCTAAGACCTTGGTGCCAGAACTAGTCAAGTTATTAGGTTGGATAGGGTAGAGTGTTGAAGCTGCAGCATCCTAAGATTGACATGGTGGCTAACTTACGTAGAACATTTATGAAGGTGGACTATACTAGCGGTCAAGAATAATTGATCAGTAAGTGATCTTGAACACCAACCTGTTGGGGAACGTCGCATGGGAAACAAAAATTTCCTACGCGCACGAAGACCTATCATGGTGATGTCCATCTACGAGAGGGGATGAGTGATCTACGTACCCTTGTAGATCATACAGCAGAAGCGTTAGAGAACGCGGTTGATGTAGTGGAACGTCCTCACGTCCCTCGATCCGCCCCGCGAACAATCCCGCGATCAGTCCCACGATCTAGTACCGAACGGACGGCACCTCCGCGTTCAGCACACGTACAACTCGACGATGATCTCGGCCTTCTTGATCCAGCAAGAGAGACGGAGAGGTAGAAGAGTTCTCCGGCAGCGTGACGGCGCTCCGGAGGTTGGTGATGATCTTGTCTCAGCAGGGCTCCGCCCGAGCTCCGCAGAAACGCGATCTAGAGGAAAAACTATGGAGGTATGTGGTCGGGCAGCCGTGAGAAAGTCGTCTCAAATCAACCCTAAAACCTCCGTATATATAGGTGGGAGGGAGGGGAGGAGGCAGCCTCAAAACCTAAAGGTTTGGCCGAAATTGGAGGTGGAGGAGTCCTACTCCAATCCTACTTGGAGTAGGATTCCACCTTCCCACTTGGAAACTCTTTCCACCTTGTGTTTTTTCCTTCTCAAACCTTATGGGCCTTAGTGGGAACTTATTCCAGCCCACTAGGGGCTGGTTTATCTCTTCCCATAGCCCATGAGACCCCTTGGGGCGTGACACCCCTCCCGATGGTCCCCGGCACCCCTCCCGGCACTCCCGGTACACTACCGATGAGCCCGAAACTTTTCCGGTAATGCACGAAAACCTTCCGGTAACCAAATGAGGTCATCCTATATATCAATCTTCGTTTCCGGACCATTCCGGAAACCCTCGTGACGTTCGTGATCTCATCCGGGACTCCGAACAACATTCGGTAACCAACCATATAACTCAAACACGCATAAAACAACGTCGAACCTTAAGCGTGCAGACCCTGCGGGTTCGAGAACTATGTAGACATGACCCGAGAGACTCCTCGGTCAATATCCAATAGCGGGACCTGGATGCCCATATTGGATCCTACATATTCTACGAAGATCTTATCGTTTGAACCTCAGTGCCAAGGATTCATATAATCCCGTATGTCATTCCCTTTGTCCTTCGGTATGTTACTTGCCCGAGATTCGATCGTCAGTATCCGTATACCTATTTCAATCTCGTTTCCTGGCAAGTCTCTTTACTCGTTCCGTAATACAAGATCCCGCAACTTACACTAAGTTACATTGCTTGCAAGGCTTGTGTGTGATGTTGTATTACCGAGTGGGCCCCGAGATACCTCTCCGTTCACACGGAGTGACAAATCCCAGTCTTGATCCATACTAACTCAACTAACACCTTCGGAGATACCTGTAGAGCATCTTTATAGTCACCCAGTTACGTTGCGACGTTTGATACACACAAAGCATTCCTCCGGTGTCAGTGAGTTATATGATCTCATGGTCATAGGAATAAATACTTGACACGCAGAAAACAGTAGCAACAAAATGACACGATCAACATGCTACGTCTATTAGTTTGGGTCTAGTCCATCACATGATTCTCCTAATGATGTGATCCCATTATCAAGTGACAACACTTGCCTATGGCCAGGAAACCTTGACCATCTTTGATTAACGAGCTAGTCAACTAGAGGCTTACTAGGGACAGTGTTTTGTCTATGTATCCACACAAGTATTGTGTTTCCAATCAATACAATTATAGCATGGATAATAAACGATTATCATGAACTAAGAAATATAATAATAACTAATTTATTATTGCCTCTAGGGCATATTTCCAACAGTCTCCCACTTGCACTAGAGTCAATAATCTAGTTCACATCATCATGTGATTCCAACGAATCCAACACCCATATAGTTATGGGGTCTGATCATGTCTTGCTTGTGAGAGAGGTTTTAGTCAACGGTTCTGAAACTTTCAGATCCGTGCGTTCTTTACAAATCTTTATGTCATCTTATAGATGCTGCTACTACGTGCTATTCGGAAATGCTCCAAATATCCACTCTACTATATGAATCCGTTTCACTACTCATAGTTATTCAGATTAGTGTCAAAGCTTGCATCGACGTTACCCTTTACGACGAACTCTTTAACCACCTCCATAATCGAGAAAAATTCCTTAGTCCATTTGTTACTAAGGATAAATTTTGACCGCTGCTAGTGATTCAAACATGGATCACTCTCTGTACCTCTCAACATACTTTGAGTCAAGGCACACTTCAGGTGCGGTACACAGCATGGCATACTTTAGATTCTACGGCTAAGGCATAGAAGACGACCTTCATCTATTCTATTTATTCTGCCGTGGTCGGGTTTTGAGTCTTACTCAAATTCACACCTCACAACGCAACCAAGAACTCCTTCTTTGCTGGTCTATTTTGAACTCTTTCAAAAACTTGTCAAGGCATGCATCTTGTTGAAACTTCTATTAAGCGCTTTCGATCTATCTCCATAGATCTTTGATGCTCAACCTTCAAGTAGCATAATCCAGGTACTCCTTTGAAAACTTCTTTCAAACAACCTTGTATGCTTTACAGAAATTCTACATTACTTCTGATCCACAATATGTCAACCACATATACCTATCAGAAATTCTATAGTGCTCCCACTCACTTCTTTGGAAATACAAGTTTCTCATAAACCTTGTACACACCCAAAATCTTTGATCATCTCATCAAAGTGCTTATTCCAACTCCGAGATGCTTGCACCAGTCCATTGAAGGATCACTGGAGCTTGCATACTTGCTAGTATCTTTAGGATCGACAAAACCTTCTGGTTGTATCACATACAATGTTTGCTCAAGGAAACCGTCGAGGAAACAATGTTTTGACATCCTACGTGCAATATTTCATAAATAATGCAGCAACTACTAACATAATTCTAACAGACCTTTAGCATCGCTACGAGTGAGAAAGACTCATCATAGTCAACTGTTTGATCTTGTCGAAAACATCTTTGCGACAAGTCGAGCTTTTCTTAATAGTGACTTATCATCATCATCGTCTGTCTTCTTTTAAAGATCCATTTTACCCAATAGTCCCATGACCATCAAGTAGTTCTACCAAAGTCTACACTTTGTTTTCACACATGGATCCTCTCTCGGATTTTATGGCTTCCAGCCATTTGTCGGAATCTGGGCCCACCATCGCTTTCTCCATAACTCGTAGGTTCACTGTTGCTCAACAACATGACCTCCAAGACAGGGTTACCGTACTACTCTGCAGCAGTACGCGACCTTGTCGACCTACGAGGTTTGTAGTGACTTGATCCGAAGCTCAATGATCACCATCATCAGCTTCCACTTCAATTGGTGTAGGCGCCACAGGAACAACTTCCTGCGCCCTGCTACACACTGGTTGAAGTGATGGTTCAATAACCTCATCAAGTTCTACTACCCTCCCACTCAATTCTTTCGAGAGAAACCTTTCCTCGAGAAAGGATCCGTTTCTAGAAACAAACACTTTGCTTTTGGATCTGAGATAGGAGATGTATCCAACTGTTTTGGATATCCTATGAAGATGCATTTGTCCGCTTTGGGTTCGAGCTTATCATACTGAAACTTTTTCACATAAGTGTCGAAGCCCCAAACTTTCAAGAAACGACAGTTTAGATTTCTCTAAACCTCAGTCTATACTGTGTCATCTCAACGGAAATACGCGGTGCCCTATTTAAAATGAGTGTGGTTGTCTCTAATGCATAACCCATAAACGATAGTGGTAATTCGATAAAAGATATCATAGTATGCACCATATCAAATAGTGCGTGGCTATGACGTTCAGACACATCATCACACTATGATGTTCCAGGTGGCATGAACCGCGAAACAATTTCCACATTGTCTTAACTGTGTACCAAAACTCGTAACTCAGATATTCATTTCTTATGATCATATCGTAGACAGTTTGTCCTCTTGTTATGACGATCTTCACTCTGAAACGGATTTGAACTTTTCAACATTTCAGACTTGTGATTCATTAAGTAAATTATCCTGTATCTACTCAAATCATCAGTGAAGTAAGAACATAATGATATCTACTGCGTGCCTCAGTACCTATTGGACTGCATACATCAAAATGTATCACTTCCAACAAGTTACTATCTTATTTCATCTCAATGAAAACAAGGCCTTGCTCATGTGGTATGATTTGCATGTCACTAGTGATTCGAAATCAGGTGAGTACAAAGATCCATCAGCATGGAGCCTCTTCATGCAATTTATACTAACATGACTCAAGCGGCAGTGCCACAAGTAAGTGGTACTATCATCATTAACTCGTATCTTTTGGCACTAATATTATGAACATGTGTAATACTACGATCGAGATTCAATAAACCATTGAAGGTGAATATTCAAGAAAATAGAGTAACCATTATTCTCTTTAAATGAATAATCGTATTGCAACAAACACGATCCAATCATGTTCATGCTTAACGCAAGCACCAAATAACAATTAGTTAGGTTTAACACCAATCCCGATGGTAGAGCGAGCGCGCGACGTTTGATCATATCAACCTTGGAAACACTTCCAACACGTATCGTCACCTCGCCTTTAGCTAGTCTCCGTTTATGCCGTAGCTTTCATTTCGTGTTACTAATCACTTAGCAACCGAACCGGTATCCAATACCCTCATGCTACTAGGAGTACTAGTAAAGTACACATCAACATCATGTATATCAAACACACTTCTTTTGACTTTTGCCAGCCTTCTTTATCTACCAAGTATCTAGAGTTGCTCCGCCTCAGTGACTGTTCCCCTCATTACAGAAGCACTTAGTCTCGGGTTTGGGTTTAATCTTGGGTCTCTTCATTAGTGCAGCAACTGTTTTGCCGTTTCACGAAGTATCCCTTCTAGCCCTTGCCTTTCTTGAAACTTTAGTGGTTTTACAAACCATCAACTATTGATGCTCCTTCTTGATTTCTACTTTCGCAGTGTCAAACATCACGAATCGCTCAAGGATCATTGTATCTATCCTTGATATGTATAGTTCATCACGAAGCTCTCACAGCTTGGTGGCAGTGTCTTTGGAGAACCATCACTATCTCATCTGGAAGATTAGCTCACACTTGATTCAAGTGATTGTTGTACTCAGACAATCTGAGCACACGCTCAACGATTGAGCTTTTCTCCTCCACTTTGTGGTCAAAGAATCTTGTTGGAGGTCTTGTACCTCTTAACAAGGGCACAAGCATGAAATCACAATTTCATCTCTTTAGAACATCACTTATGTTCCGTGACGTTTTAAAACGTTTTCGGTGCCTTGCTTCTAAGCCATTAAGTACTTTGCACTGAACTATCGTGTAGTCATCAGAAACGTGTATGTCGGATGTTCACAGCATCCACAGACGACGCTCGAGGTGCAGCACACCGAGTGGTGCATTAAGGACATAAGCTTTCTGCGTAGCAACGAGGACAATCCTCGGTTTTACAGACTCAGTCTGCAAAGTTTGCTACTATCAATTTTCAACTAAATTTTCTCTAGGAACATATAAAAACAGTAGAGCTATTGCGCAAGTTACATCGTAATTCGCAAAGACCATTAGACTATGTTCATGACAATTAGTTCAATTAATCATATTACTTAAGAACTCCCACTCAAAAAGTACATCTCTCTAGTCATTTGAGTGGTACATGATCCAAATCCGCTATCTCAAGTCCGATCATCACGTGAGTCGAGAATAGTTTCAGTGGTAAGCATCCCTATGCTAATCATATCAACTATACGATTCATGCTCGACCTTTCGGTCTCATGTGTTCCGAGGCCATGTCTGCACATGCTAGGCTCGTCAAGCTTAACCCGAGTGTTCCGCGTGTGCAACTGTTTTGCACCCGTTGTATGTGAACGTTGAGTCTATCACACCCGATCATCACGTGGTGTCTCGAAACGAAGAACTGTCGCAACGGTGCACAGTCGGGGAGAACACAATTTCGTCTTGAAATTTTAGTGAGAGATCACCTCATAATGCTACTATCGTTCTAAGCAAAATAAGGTGCATAAAAGGATTAACATCACATGCAATTCATAAGTGACATGATATGGCCATCATCACGTGCTTCTTGATCTCCATCACCAAAGCACCGGCACGATCTTCTTGTCACCGGCGCCACACCATGATCATCCATCAACGTGTTACCATCGTGGTTGTCGTGCTACTTATGCTATCACTACTAAAGCTACAGCCTAGCAAAATAGTAAACGCATCTGCAAGCACATATGTTAGTATAAAGACAACCCTATGGCTCCTGCCGGTTGCCGTACCATCGACGTGCAAGTCGATATTTCTATTACAACATGATCATCTCATACATCCAATATATCACATCACATCGTTGGCCACATCATATCACAATCATACCCTGCAAAAACAAGTTAGACGTCCTCTAATTTTGTTGTTGCATGTTTTACGTGGTGACCAAGGGTATCTAGTAGGATCGCATCTTACTTACGCAAACACCACAACGGAGATATATGAGTTGCTATTTAACCTCATCCAAGGACCTCCTCGGTCAAATCCGATTCAACTAAAGTTGGAGAAACCGACACTTGCCAGTCATCTTTGAGCAAAGGGGGTTACTCGTAACGATGAAACCAGTCTCTCGTAAGCGTACGAGTAATGTCGGTCCAAGCCGCTTCAATCCAACAATACCGCGGAATCAAGAAAAGACTAAGGAGGGCAGCAAAACGCACATCACCGCCCACAAAACCTTTTGTGTTCTACTCGAGAAGACATCTACGCATGAACCTAGCTCATGATGCCACTGTTGGGGAACGTCGCATGGGAAACAAAAATTTCCTACGCGCACGAAGACCTATCATGGTGATGTCCATCTACGAGAGGGGATGAGTGATCTACGTACCCTTGTAGATCGTACAGCAGAAGCGTTAGAGAACGCGGTTGATGTAGTGGAACGTCCTCACGTCCCTCGATCCGCCCCGCGAACAATCCCGCGATCAGTCCCACGATCTAGTACCGAACGGACGGCACCTCCGCGTTCAGCACACGTACAACTCGACGATGATCTCGGCCTTCTTGATCCAGCAAGAGAGACGGAGAGGTAGAAGAGTTCTCCGGCAGCGTGACGGCGCTCCGGAGGTTGGTGATGATCTTGTCTCAGCAGGGCTCCGCCCGAGCTCCGCAGAAACGCGATCTAGAGGAAAAACTATGGAGGTATGTGGTCGGGCAGCCGTGAGAAAGTCGTCTCAAATCAACCCTAAAACCTCCGTATATATAGGTGGGAGGGAGGGGAGGAGGCAGCCTCAAAACCTAAAGGTTTGGCCGAAATTGGAGGTGGAGGAGTCCTACTCCAATCCTACTTGGAGTAGGATTCCACCTTCCCACTTGGAAACTCTTTCCACCTTGTGTTTTTTCCTTCTCAAACCTTATGGGCCTTAGTGGGAACTTATTCCAGCCCACTAGGGGCTGGTTTATCTCTTCCCATAGCCCATGAGACCCCTTGGGGCGTGACACCCCTCCCGATGGTCCCCGGCACCCCTCCCGGCACTCCCGGTACACTACCGATGAGCCCGAAACTTTTCCGGTAATGCACGAAAACCTTCCGGTAACCAAATGAGGTCATCCTATATATCAATCTTCGTTTCCGGACCATTCCGGAAACCCTCGTGACGTTCGTGATCTCATCCGGGACTCCGAACAACATTCGGTAACCAACCATATAACTCAAACACGCATAAAACAACGTCGAACCTTAAGTGTGCAGACCCTGCGGGTTCGAGAACTATGTAGACATGACCCGAGAGACTCCTCGGTCAATATCCAATAGCGGGACCTGGATGCCCATATTGGATCCTACATATTCTACGAAGATCTTATCGTTTGAACCTCAGTGCCAAGGATTCATATAATCCCGTATGTCATTCCCTTTGTCCTTCGGTATGTTACTTGCCCGAGATTCGATCGTCAGTATCCGTATACCTATTTCAATCTCGTTTACTGGCAAGTCTCTTTACTCGTTCCGTAATACAAGATCCCGCAACTTACACTAAGTTACATTGCTTGCAAGGCTTGTGTGTGATGTTGTATTACCGAGTGGGCCCCGAGATACCTCTCCGTTCACACGGAGTGACAAATCCCAGTCTTGATCCATACTAACTCAACTAACACCTTCGGAGATACCTGTAGAGCATCTTTATAGTCACCCAGTTACGTTGCGACGTTTGATACACACAAAGCATTCCTCCGGTGTCAGTGAGTTATATGATCTCATGGTCATAGGAATAAATACTTGACACGCAGAAAACAGTAGCAACAAAATGACACGATCAACATGCTACGTCTATTAGTTTGGGTCTAGTCCATCACATGATTCTCCTAATGATGTGATCCCGTTATCAAGTGACAACACTTGCCTATGGCCAGGAAACCTTGAGCATCTTTGATTAACGAGCTAGTCAACTAGAGGCTTACTAGGGACAGTGTTTTGTCTATGTATCCACACAAGTATTGTGTTTCCAATCAATACAATTATAGCATGGATAATAAACGATTATCATGAACTAAGAAATATAATAATAACTAATTTATTATTGCCTCTAGGGCATATTTCCAACACAACCTACGTCAAACATAACCCCACCGTGTTCACGATTGAAGAGAGATCTTCGAGGGGACAGTCACGGTTACGCACACAGTTGGCAATTTTATTAGTTTATGTTTAAGTTAACTAATACCGGATGTTAACAAAATATTCCAAGTTGCCACATAACCGCGGGCACGGCTTTCCGAAAGACTAAACCTTGCAGGGGTGCTCCAACTAGTACGTCACAAACGTACACAGGCTGCAAAGTAATCCTCTATCCCGAATCTCGTGATCTCGTCGGATTCCTTGGAGGAAAACCTCAACTCTGGGAGAACCAAAGCTTCACCGGGATTCCTATACGCAAGATATATCGCTAAGGTAAGACAAGACTAGCAGGACCTCCCGACGTGTCGACGACCCTAATAAGAGCCGCATATCTCAGTCTCAGGACACGCCGGATGAGTCACACTACAGGTATACCAAACCTCAGGTTGCCCTGTGGTGGCCCCATAGTCTGCCCAGTTTGGACCAACACTCATGAGGAGCACTGGCCAGGGTTGTTGATTAAATTCTTCGAGGTAGCTATTCCCTATGAAGATTATTATTAAGTGATTAGAAAATTAAAACCAATGTTGGGTCCTGCCGGACAAGTCTTAACACTACGCGATTTATAGAGGGGGTCCCCATAACAACCCCGAACGTGTTAGGAGCGATCAATATGGAATCAAACACCGGTAGCCTCTAACTATGGCGGCAATAACGGAACAAAACACCCGGCAAAAGGCTAGGCCTTCCATTATTTACCAAGTATATATGTGCATTAATTAAAGAACATAATTTAGATAATGATATCAAGCTCATGTTGTCACATGAGACAAATCACCTGCATCTAGCAACGCTGACATTAGTAGCTGAGCAAAGCCTACTTAGCCATTCAAGTTTTGCTAGGAAGGGATAAGTGTTTGGTTTCATGGCATCTCAGGAGGCAATTTAATTCAGTGGTAGGCAGCAAGCATTTGACGAGGAAACGTAAACTAGCATAACAAGTCTAGAGATGGAATCAAGGTCATATCATCTTGCCTGTGAGATCCTCAAGTGGAATGGTTCTTGATCGTCCTGCACGTACTCTCCTGACTCCATGTATTCGTTCTCCAATCCCAGTGCTACCCAACATAAGAATAACATCGAATGAACAACAGCACCTCAACATGCAACAAGCACATGATGCATGAGATGAAAATGAGCATGCATCACTATTTCTATCACTAACACAAGCTTAAGGAGTTAAAACAAGTTCCTGGACAGAACTGCATTCTAACCTATTTCTACATGCATGAGAATTACATGATCAGATGCGTCTCGTGAAAACGATGCAAAACCATATGAAGAAATATACAATCGGAGCTACGGATCAACGGGAATCAACGAAACAAGATATGAAGCCCTACATGTCAAAATCATCACCACACACTCAAATGGCACAAATCTGGTATTCCCAGGTTGCCAAGAAATAAAACAACCCATCATGGATGGGGTGGAGCAAATAAGAACACCACAACATTAACTAAGAACTCACAATCCTCAAAATGACAAAACTACATAATCTGCCATAAACTGCATCATAGCACTTTGTGAGCTACATGCAAAGCACCGACAACCACCCAACTATGACAAATAATATATGCAGGTGTAGGTAGCCAAGAATACTACTAGCACAAGCAAGAATCACACAAAAAGGAATTAAACACATGAAGATAGGAGGCTGCAAACTTGCCCAAAGCCATCAGTTTTCACGGACTTCGTGAAAATTCCTGCACGTAACTTTCTGTCTTTGCTCTAAAGCTTTTTGACTGCAGCCAAAACAATAGTTACAGGGATCCAAGTGCAATGAGAGCTAGAAAAACATATCAGGTCCAACTTTCTAGTTGAAAGCTGAGGCTAGATCACAACACAATGACCAGCACAACCTCATCTACATGAGAAGAAAATATGAACAGATTCCGAGACATAGTGAAAATCTCAGATTTTCACTAATCTGGAATTTCAATCACATGCCTACTTTGGATGGGCACAACTTGCACACATGTATTCCAAATCATGAATTGAAACCAACATGTGGTAGAGGGGGTCACCCTCTACTACCACAACCAAGAAACAAATACAAGAGCACATCACAACTCATGGAACCAAGCTCTAGACATCGAAGAAAATGAAAATATGCCATCTCCAGAAAATGTTGCACTGGCAAAAATGATTTCACCAATGAATTCCTGGGATCTATTTACCCCAAAACCATATATAAAACATATGCACTTGCTTGGAGCAAGTGATCTCAAACTAGGAAGGAAAAACTACATAGAATCCAACATAGTGAATAGTGCAACAATTCATGCAACTCTCACTAGAACAGTTATGACATAGCTATGCTCATGTGCACAATATGGACATGAGGGTTTGGTCCCCATGTTGGTGTCATGCACAACAACATGACAAACACTACTACCACATAGATCTCACACACACCTCATGCCCCTCTTTCATATGAACATGAGGAGGAGCACAAGTTGCAAATGGGGCTGTTTTCACCACACACATATCATCTTGACAATCCTCATCACAAGCACATGACCCCAAGAACAACAATAGGGAAAAACTACCATTCAAGTAATATGGAAGCATCACTTCGTGCACTTACTAGGAACCACATGTGTGTGCACCACCTACACACACATCATCTCAACACACACATACACCTACTCATATAAATACCATCTAGTAGCCACCAAACCACCTACACATGCTAGCAAAGCAAAAGATTACTAACACATGCATATGACACATACACACACATACATACATACACTAGCACCACCACATGTGTGTGCAACACACACACACACAATCTGCTATATATCTAGCCACATAAGAAAGAATAAAACAAGCCACCTACACATACTACATATGTGACCATCACCATGTGTGTGCACACACACACAACTACACCTCACACATGGAAGACTCACCCCACTAATGCATTACAGGAAAAAAATAGAAGCACTCATATTAATGCCATGATATAGGCACAAGGTGTAGCAAACAATGGCAAAGGAAAAATTAAGTAAGAAGGAAAAAAACAGAAAAGGGGCAGCCCTGGGATCGAACCCGAGTGCCCCTGGTGCACAGCAACAACACCAGCCACTACGCTACTGCCATCGGCTCGACAGAGAAGGAAAGCAAGCAGGGTAACTTGTTCCCTGGTGCTACTGTGCAGGAGCAAAGCAAAACGATTAACAGGGTGCCGAGGGGGATCGAACCCAGCACCTACAACTAGCACACAGCGAGCAGAACCACCACGCTACGATACGATAACTGACAGAGAATGTGTAGTAAAATAGAAAAGGAACCCCTCTTTGCTACTTCGCTCCGACGGCTTGTCGGAACAGGGGAGGGGTCTCGCCGGCGCTACGAGTTAAATCGAGCTACGGCTCGTGGATGGGAAGAAGCCCACACTCCCGCGAACTCATTCCCTAAGCTAGCTGTGCCCGAGAGGCTCTACATCGATGTGCCCATGCTGAGCGGCAGCTCCGACGACAGGGAGCTTCCCGACGACCTACTACGCGAATCCTGCGCCAGATCGAAGACAGGAAAGGGGGAAGGAAGGTATGCTCACCCGACAGCCGACGGACGTGAGCCGACCGAAGAGGAAGCAGAGGACGGCGAGGAAGGAGTCGCGTCGGAGGAGCTTGCCGGAGCGGAAGAAGGCGTCGGTGAAGTAGGGGAAGAAGAGGTGGTCGCCGCGATCCAGCCGCGGGAATGGATCCCCACGAGTTCCCGCGTGCGCGCCGTCGCCTTGGAGAGGAACAAGTGGCGCAGCAGCAACGGCGGCGAGCAGCTTCACGATCCGGCCATGGCGGATCGCCCTCCTCTTACCTGAGGTGTCGACATAGAAGAGAGGGAGATGGGAGGAAGTGGCGGCAGGGAAGAGGAACCCTAGCGTTTCTGCACGGACGCCAAGGGGGGTTCCCTTTTATGGAGGAGAGGGGCGAGGGGGCTCCTCGACATCCGTGACGCCATCAAGCGCCGTTGCTCTGAACCTGCGGGGGAGGAACACTGATGGAGGAAGGGAGTGACAGGCGCCGTCTACAGGACGCGCTGGGCTGCCGAGAGAAGGAGAGAGCGGGCTAGCTAGGTGGGAGGAGGCCCACTAGGGCGGCAGATAAGAAAAAAAGGATCCTAGAGTGCTTCCTTATAAAAGAATTCACCAGAGAAAGAAAATAGACACATGGCTGTATGTAGTGGGAAAAATCAAACTAAAAATGGCCCTGGTCATGAAAATAAATAACCTGATTAAATAAAATACAAATGGTATTTTTGGAGCAACAAAATAATTACAAAACAACAATATAGTTTCTGTTTTGTGTTTATTTTGCACCTGTAGAACACTCTACAAATCACCAAATTTAGCACCCCAATATACCCACATTATTTCCTAAACGAAAGACAATTTTAAATCAACTTAGGAGCAAGTGAAATTTTGAACTTGAGATTAAAAGAGAGAAAAGAGTCTTTGAATTAGAGAAGGGCTTGAAGTAAACAACCAGCACATCACTTCTACTCACCCCAACAGCTCATGAGCATCACACATGAATTCACAAGATCACAACACAAGGAAACATAAGACCACAATGCAACATCACAAGACATGGGCATGAAATGATACGTTATGCATGCATGCAAGGGAAGGAAGCAATAAGGGACATCACATGAGATCATTACATTGATCTCTCTCATAGCATAGGCATGGTGGACCCACATCAAATAGGTACCAAATAGGGAAGGTTTACACTTGGGGCACTACACCCTCCAAACTTTTTTGGACGACAAATGAGTCGCCATGCCACCCTACACTTTCCACCCATGCACTCAGCTTCGCTACTCCATAACCAGGCGCGACAAATTTGCAGCAATCGTTTCCAGACCCAGGCCGGTAATTTGTGCATCGTCATCATATATATGGCTAAGGCTGTCAATCCCGATTTGAGTTGCACCAACCTTCCACTCTTGGTAATATCTGCAAAGGATCAATGACGATAATGTATAGAAAAGGGGAAACCGGGTCACCTCGCCGTAAAGCCATTACAGTGAATGATGGTGTCGTATTCCTGTCCGTTGATGAGTACTCTTGATGTCGACTTCCTTAAAATCATGGTGATCGACACACACCACTGCGGGCCAAAGTCGCGAATCTGCAACATCTCGAGCATGTATGCCCAAGAGAGCGAGTGGAATGCCTTGGCGATGTTTAGCTTGATCTTGATGGCTTCTTGATCTTGTGCAGGAATGTGATCGTGTTTTGAACATATAGATAATTTTCCTGAATGTTGCATTTTTTTTATGAAAGCACTCTGACAGTGACCAATAAGACCTTCTAATTTCAGAGCTAGCCGCCGTTCGAGAATCTTTGAGAAAATTTTCATCAGACTGTGCAGCAGGGAAATAGGACGGAAATCCTGGAGTGTGTCTGCTCCTTTTTTCTCGGGGATCAGTACAATGATGGCCTTGTTGATTCTGTCCATCCCAGTACTATCCGTGCGATACAATTGGTTGAGGGCTTGCAGCAGATCATCCTTAATCGTCATTCAATAGTGTTGAAAGAATCCTGCCGAGAATCCGTCTGGGCCCGGAGCTTTGTCACGTGGCATATCATCAATCGCCTGCTCGATTTCTTAGAAAGTGAAATCTCTCTCGACATCTGATAGCTCTGCATGTTCGAGCTCGAGCTTGTGCTAGTTTAGTGATGCAGTTCCCTAGTGGCCCTCGCCAAGAATGGTATATAAATGGGAGTGTGCATACGCGCCCATCTCTTCTGCCGAAAAGGTTGTGCCCGATGGCCCATGCAACACATGAATTGTGTTGCGCTTATGATGTGCATTGGCTTTGCATTGGAAGAACGTCGTGTTAGCGTCACAGGCTTTTAGCCAAAGCACCCTCCTACGCCGCCTCGACTTGATCTTCAATAGGACTGGAATACCAAGGAATCTGGACTTGAGTTTAGATCTCAGCTCCCTCTCTTCGGGAGACAGTTGTCTGCAAGCTTGTACCATGTCCAACTGGAGAATTAGCTCACTGACAATGCCAAGCTGTTTATGGATATCACCAACAAGCATTCGACTCCATTCTCTTAGACCCTTGCTTAGCATCTATAACTTTGTATTTATCTTGGTGATTGGACAAGCGTCTTGTACATTCGCTGTCCATGATTGGTTCACCACTTCGTGGAAGCCCTGAATGTGCTGCCAGTATGCTTCATATCTGAACCTTGTGTTGGATTTTGTGATAATGTCTTTGATGAGGAGAAGGGGACAATGGTCAGAGATGGTAGAATATTGTGGCAGCAGCTTCGCCCCTCCGAACTAGAGCTCCCAATTTATGTTGCAGAAGGCCCTGTCTAGTCGAACAAGTGTGGAAGGTGTCTGCTCATTGCTCCAAGTGAAGCGTCGCCCGATCAGAGGAATTTCATGAAGGCTGGAGCTATTCAACATGCTTTAGAATTTACTCATCCATCAGCGAGACACCCTGTTATTATTTCCTGTGGGACAGTTATCAGGTTGAAATCCCCTATGAGGACCCATGGTCCGTTCATGCCATTTGAATTGTCACCAACTCAGCCAGGAAGGTCGGCTTCCCTTGATCATCATGTGGGCCATAAACCGTTGTGAGGGACCATGGCTGCCCCCCACCAGCTGGCATGAAGCCAATCATGATACTGAATTTCCTCACCGACATCGAGGTGGTGCTGAGGCGGTCCGAACGCCAACATAACAGGATCCCTCCGCGGGTTCCGACCGGGTTGAGCAGAGAGCATTGATCGAAAAGGGGGCCAACAATCTCCGCCCGGTCAGCATCGGACACACTGGATAATTTCAATTCCTGAATACACATGATCGAGCAAGACATGCGGTCTAGCAGCGCTCGAACAGACACTCGCCTTGCTCGAACATTCACCTCACGCACATTTCTACTAATCATTGATAAGTTCTCATTCGTTGGTGCACCAATTAAACCACGAGAGATCAAGCCGGGAACAGTCATCCCAAATGGCAGGGAGGCTAATACAGTATGCAGATAAGTGTGCCAGTGAACAACGCACAACACTACAATAATAAGGGTACATATGGCAGCTAATCATTGGAAACAAGTTCAAACTGCGGCAAAAGGAATCATGGATGAGCCCTATGGTGCCCACACCGTGATACACCTCCAACGTATCTACTTTTCCAAACTCTTTTACCCTTATTTTGTACTCTAATCTGCATGATTTGAATGAAACTAACCCGAACTGACGTTGTTTTTAGCAGAATTGCCTTGGTGTTATTTTTGTATAGAAATAAAAGTTTTCGGATTGACCTGAAATCTATGGAGAATATTTTTGGAATTAATAAAAAATACTGGCGAAAGAATTTTTCGGATAGTGGCGACCCCCTAGCCGCAAGCCTGCAGGGCGCGCCCCCTAGGCCGCGCCCCTAGCTTGTGGGGCCCCTAAAGCTCCAACGACCTCATTTCCACTCCTATATATTCCTATTCGTCCCGAAAAAATCAAGAAGAAGAGTTCAACATGTTTTATGATACGGAGCCACCGCCACCTCCTATTCTTCCTCGGGAGGGTAGATTTGGAGTCTGATTTGGGATGCGGAGAGGGGAAATCGACGCCATCGTCATCACCAACCATCCTTCATCACCAATTTCCTGATGCTCTCCTCCGTTCGTGAGTAATTCCATCGTTGGCTTGCTGGATAGTGATGGATTGGATGAGATCTATCATGTAATCGATTTAGTTTTGTTAGGGTTGATCCCTAGTATCCATTATGTTCTGAGATTGATGTTGCTATGACTTTGCTATGCCCAATGCTTGTCACTTGGGCCTAAGTGCCATGATTTTAGATCTGAACCTATTATGTTTTCATGAATATATATGTGTTCTTGATACTATCTTGTAAGTTGTAGACACCTACTTCGAGTTATGATCCGCATCCCCCAGGGTGACAATAACTCGGATTCTTTCCGGTGATTACCGTAGTTTGAGGAGTTCATGTATTCACTAAGTGTTAATGCTTTGGTCCGGTTCTCTATTAAAAGGAGGCCTTAATATCCCTTAGTTTCCATTAGGACCCTGCTTCCACGGGAGGGTCGGACAAAAGATGTCATGCAAGTTCTTTTCCATAAGCACGTATGACTATATATGAAATACATGCCTACATTACATTGATGAATTGGAGCTTGTTCTATATCACCCTATATTATAACTATTGCATGATGAATGCCATCCGACATAATTATCCATCACCGATCCATTGCCTACGAGCTTTCCACATATTTATCTTTACCAAGTTACTTTTTCATTGGTACTGTTACAATCACTACGAAACTGCTAGTGTTACTTTTGACACCGCTACCATTACTTCCATACTACTTTGCTACTAAATACTCTGTTCCAGATATTAAGTCTTTCAGGTGTGACAACTGAGCTGCTAATACTCGAGAATATTCTTTGGCTCCCCTTGTGCCGAATCAATAAATTGGGGTTGAATACTCTACCCTCAAAAACTGTTGCAATCCCCTATACTTGTGGGTTATCAAGACCTTTTTCAGGCGCCCTTGCCGGGGAGCATAGCTCTATCCTCTGAGTCACTTGGAATTTATATCTGTTGATCCCTATGAAGAATCTAAAAGAAGCTAAAACCAAGATCTACCCCTCAACTACGAGGACACGTAAGGAACTACCATCTAGCTCTGCACTTGATTCACCTTTCATTATGAGTAAATTTGTGACACCACCACCTACTACTGAATTTGATATGTCGCAAGTAATTGATGATGCTACTTGTGCTATGTATGATGCTTATGATGATACTTTGCTTGATACTACTATGCCACTTGGTTAATTTCTTGATGAACAAATTGCTAGAGTAAATGCTGAAACTGATAATATTTCTGAATCTGATGAAATTATTAAAACTGAACACTATGGTACACCTGCTAGACCTAGCTCTCCTAGATATGAATTGCCTGATATACCAGAGGGTTATGTTCTGGAAGAAGAAGTAGCTAGGGACTTTCTTGCTTGTAAGGATAGAGATGATCTTAAGAAACTGTTATGCAAGTGGAAGGAAAAATCTTTGAATGCTAGAATGCAATATGATCCCAAGTTTTCTACTTCACCTATATGTGTTACTCATAAGGATTATGAATTCTCTGTAGATCCTGAGTTGATTACTTTGGTAGAATATGATCATTTTCATGGTTATGAATCTGAAACTATTGTGGCACATCTTACTAAATTAAATGATATAGCCACCCTATTTATTAATGAGGAAAAGATTCGTTATTATTATATTCTTAAGTTGTTTCCGTTCTCATTAAAGTGTGATGCTAAGATATGGTTTAATTCTCTTGCTCCTGGTTGTGGGCATAGTCCCCAGGATATGATATATTACTTCTGTGAAAAATATTTTCCTACCCATAAGAAACAAGCTATCTTGCAGGAAAATTTTAATTTTGTTTAATTGAAGAAGAGAGTCTCCCACAAGCTTGGGGGAGGCTTCTCGAGTTACTTTATGCTTTGCCTGATCACCCTCTCAAGAAAAATGAAATACTTGATATCTTTTATAATGGGCTAACCGATGCTTCTAGGGACCACCTAGATAGTTGTGTTGATTGTGTTTTCATGGAATGAACCGTCGAATAAGCTAAACTACTATTGACTAATATATTGAGCTATGATAATGATTAGACTATTCCTGAACCACCTCCAAAACCAACTCCGAATAAAAGAGGTATTGTATTTCTCAGTCCTGAAGATATGCAAGAGGCAAAGAAATCTATGAAAGAAAAAGGTATTATAGCCGAAGATGTTAAGAATCTACCGCTTATTGAAGAAATACATGGTCTTGATAACCCGACACAGGTAGTAGAGGTAAATTCTCTTCGTAGATTGGATGAAGGTGATATTCCTTATAATAAGTCTACTAGTCAATGCTTGGATGAATTTGATAACTTTATTGTTAAGAAAGAAACTTGCAATACTTATGTTAGTAGACAATTGCAACATAATGATTACATGCTTGATCCCTTGGGTGAAAATATGAGTAGAAATGTCAATGATCTTAGGCTTATTAGTAAACATGCTTCCATGGTAACTACTCAAGTAGAAGAAGTACTTAAGGCATAGAACGATTTGCTCAATGAGATGATTAGTATGAACAATGATCATTCTGTTAGAGATGTGATTAGAGGAAGTAGAATGAGCGAGGAACCTTTGTATCATGAGGGCCATCCTAAGAGAAATGAGCAAGATTCTCAAAGAGTTAATATTGATGCACCTAGTCCTTCTATTAAAAAGAAAAAGAATGATGATAGGACTTTGCATGCTGCTAGTGAACCTATTGAAGACTCGCATGAAAACCCAAATTATATTTCTATTTTTGATTCTTCGACACAATCTGGTAACAAACGTGAACCTAGAAATAATATTAATGATGATGTTCATGTTGATGCTCAACCTAGTAATGATAATGATATGGAAATTGAACCTAATGTTGATCTTGATAACCCACAACATAGGAATAAGAGATATGATAAAAGAGACTTTGTTGCTAGGAAGCATGGTAGAGAAAGAGAACCATGGGTTCAGAAACCCGTGCCCCTTCCTCCTAAACCATCCAGAAAGAAGGATGATGAGGATTTTGAGTGCTTTGCTGAAATGCTAAGACTTGTCTTTTTACGTATGCGCTTAACTGATATCCGGAAAATGTCTCCTTATGGTAAGTATATGGAAGAAATTGCTACAAATAAAAGAAAGATACCGGAAGTTGAGATCTCCACCATTCTAGCTAATTATACCTTGAAGGGTGGAATACCAAAGAAATTAAGAGATCCAGGAGTACCTACTATACGATGCTCTATTAAAGGAAATTATGTTAAAACTGCTTTATGTGACCTCGAAGCTGGTGTTATTGTTATGCCTTTCTCTTTATATCGTAGACTTTATTTCAATAAGCCGGCACCTACTGAAATATCTATGCAAATGGTTGATAAATCAGTTGCTTTACCTATTGGTATTTGTGAGGATGTGCCCGTTGTGGTTGCAAACGTTACTATCCTAATGGGCTTTGTTATTCTTGATATTCCCGAGGATGACAATTTGTCGATCATCCATGGTAGACCCTTTCTGAATACTCTCGGGGATATTATTGCCTACAACAAAGGCAACGTCACTTTTCATGTTAATGGTAATGAGCATACGGTTCACTTTCCGAAGAGACAACCTCAAATTGATAGTATCAACTCCATTGAAAAGGTTTCAACAATTATTATTGGAGACTTTGAAATCCCTCTCCCTACTGTCAAAAAGAAATATGATATACTTATTATGGGGGACATGCATATACCCATTGAGGTAACCTAGTGCTATTCGTAAATTCTCTTGTTTCATGTCATTTGGAAAAAAGTTTGTCAATAAGACTTGATCAACCTTATTCATGGATTCTTTTTGACACGCATTAGATGGATGAATTTAGAAAGCACAACTTTCTATACCCAAGTTTTATTTTCTGTTCATTAGCATTAATTTAGTAAAAATACTATTATTTCCCTGTTTTTCCATTTTATCTGTGCAATAGAATTATGACCTGAAAATAAAAGTTCTCAGAATGCCGTGAAAATTTAGTATGATTTTTTCTGGAATATTTAAGAATTTTTGGCACAAATAATACATCAGGGGGCAGAACCAGTGGGCCACAAGCTTGGAGGGTGCAACCACCCCCTAGCCGCGCCTCCTTGGCTTGTGGGCCTTCGTAGGGCCCCTACACTTATTCCAGTACCCATCCACTTCGTCTTCCTCCAAAGAAAATCCCACCATTGCTCAAACCCATATTTTAGCTCATCTTGCTGCCAGTTTTGATGTCCTTGCTCAATGCTTCATTTGCAAAACTATTTTAGGGGATTGTTCATCGGCATGTGACTCCTACAATGGTCCAATTATTTTTTGACCTAGTGCTTTATATGTTGCAATTTTTTCTGCTGTGGTGACCTTGTTCTTGAGCTTGCATGTCAAATTTGAAGGGTCTCAAGTAGTTTTAATGCAAGATATAACTTCTATGCACTTGTGGGAGTTGTTGCTATAAGTTTTGATTGAGCTTTATTCACCTTTACTTGAGGTCACTAACAATTTCAAAAACAATCTAGAGAAAGAAAATGTTAAGGAAAATATAGCAAGGTGGTTCCTCGAGCAAGAATATCCCTATACTTTCGATACACGAGCCCGACTTTGATCCACTACGGAAAGCTCAAGTACAACCTTGTGAATGGCCGTTGGATCCATTCATGGTCCATGCCGGATTCAAGGAAGAATTTTACGTGTACCTACGAAATGCTGGCCTTGAAGATTTTGTTGCAGACCAATGCAAGCAATATTATCAACTCACTGATTCCTTCGTGCAGAGGTTTGAATTTTTATCTAGACGTAATACGCATTCCGTTCTATTTATTTTTTATGATGAATCTTATACCATGGACCTAGTGGATTTTAATCATGCGTGCAAAATTCCACAATGGGGTAGCCATAGTGATCCTCATAAAACCGAATATAATGATTTCCATGCTAGCATCACTGTGGGAGAAACTAGAAATGTTACACAGGCTACCTTGGGGAGCATTCACTTTCCTGCCATACATTATTTTTCTCTCTTCATAGGTAGATGTATCAATGGTAAAATTGAGCATAGCCACCATTGCGTACACGACCTTAGTATTCTTAAGAGTGTTGTCATGGGTGATAGACAATATAACTTGGGAGCTATTATTCCTAGGAGACTACATAAAAATGCTAAGCATGGAGATTTCTTTGGTGGAATTTAGGTCACACGTGTAGCTGATTACCTTGGGGTACATATAAGGGAGACTACTATTGAGTTACCAACTGCTTTTCTTGATTATGAGGCTATGGTGCGTTACGAGTTTCTTGAGAGAAATGAACAATCCCTCATGTACCCACTAATTTTTGACACATAGTGTGATGTCCATATTACCCTTCCTGCCTCTGCCTTCTTTATCTTTCAGGAAAAATGGAGATACTTTATAACCACAGAGGAGGCAAACGAGTACGAGAGGGAGGCGAGAGCCAGATGCCTCCACGCTGAAAATGTTCAGGCGGTAGCCGCCGCAGCCCAGTACAACCCCAACTATGACTTTGGATATTATCCGAGCCAGCAATGGCCCTAGACCAACTTAGGCCAAAAGCCTAAGCTTGGGGAGCACCGGGATTACATTCATGTTCACACACTCATTCTAGTTGTCGGTGTTCATACTTTTTCATTGTACTATTCATGATAGTTTATTTCTTCTTTTGATTTCTTCTGGCGTGTTTCATTAACCTTGAGAAAATACTAAAAAATTAGTTCTAGCTTTACCTTCTAGTTTGTTTAGTCGTAGTGTTAAAACAAAACCCAAAAAGATTTATCGTTCTTCTTTTGCTTGTTGAGAGCTTTCCTGTGTAAATAGTTGTTCTTTCTTCTTTGGGTCGTAAGGAGAAGACCACGATGACATGCAGAGTGGCTCCCATATACATTATTGTTTATCTATCAGAGAGTCCATATTACCTTGTCTTCTCCTTTGAGTAAATGTTTGCAGATTCCAGCTTAGTCCAATGCACGTACACTATTATTATTATTCACACTGTTCGGTCGTGCAAGTGAAAGGCAATAATGATGAAGTGGCTGAGATGGAGAAAAGCTGGTATAAACTCGATCTATTTTGTTTTTGTAAATATGATTAGCTCATCGTTCTGGATTCAGCTCGTCATGAATTGAACAAGTATGCAATGATAATTAGAGATTATAGTTACTCATGCCATGCTTAATTAGCTAAGAGTTAATAATGGTTTGTCTTGAGTGCCAACATGCATACTAAAATGGTTGTGATGTAGTATGGTAGAATGGTATCCTCCTCTGAATGGTTCGGTGGCTTGACTTGCCACATATTCACGCATGTAGTTGAAACAAAATCAACAAAGCCTCCATGATGTTTATGTTCATGGTGAATTATATCCTACTCATGCTCGCATTCAATGTTGGTTAATCTGAAAGCATGTTTATGACTGTTGTCGCTCTCTAGTTGGTCGCTTCCCTGTCTTTTGCTAGCCTCCACTTGTACTAAGCGGGAAGACTACTTGTGCATCCATCCCCATAAACCCAATGTTGTTCCATATGAGTCCACTATACCAACCTATATGTGGTATTTACCTACCATCCCAAGTAAATTTGCATGTGACATACTCTAAACGTTCAAATAAAATTCTGTTTTGTATGCCCGAATCGCTCATGTAGTGACTAGGGGTTGTCAACATCTTCCATGCTAGGTGGGTTATTCTCACGATATGTGTTGATTCACTATCATTCACGAGAAAATGGTAGGTATTCGGGATGCCCAGTCCCATAATTAAATCAAAATAAATGAAACAAAACTCCCCCAAGATTGTTGTTTGTATGGACGGTACCTGTGGATACGGCCTACCGTGGAGTGTGATTGATTGGTGAAGGGGGAGTAAAAACATTAATTCTGTTTGGAAACTGCCTATAATGTATCTAGCATGGAAGATATCAAGATCTCTTGGTTTTTATGTTGACAATGAAAGCATACCGCTCAAAATTATGATTCATCCCTGTTTTAAAAACTCAAGCTCTGGCACCTGTGCAAATCAATGCTTCCCTCTGCGAAGGGCATAACTATTTTACTTTAGTGTTGAGTCATCCTCTTCTTATAAGAAGGCACCAGTTAGAGAGCACCTTTCTCATTTGTATGCTTTGCTATTAATTGATGTTGAGTATGAGTATGACTCGATCTCTTTTAGCATGATTTACAATGTCAAGTCAGTGCATGTTCTTCGGAGGTGCTCTGCATTTATGTTTTGCGGTCTCAGAAATTATATTGTATTGTATCATGATTGTGTTTGATGAAATTGTTGTCATCCGAGACTTATTATTATTGCTTGTTTGTTGATTATGCCATTGATATAAGTGAATATGAGACCTAAATATTATTGTGAATATGGTTAGTCTATAGTCTTTGCTGAAAATCTGAACAACAATTAGACATATTTACAAAAACAAGATCAAACTGAGTTTGTAAAAGTTTTTCTTTATCACTTTCAGTTTATTAACTGAATTGCTTGAGGACAAGCAAAGGTTTAAGCTTGGGGGAATTGATACGTCTCCAACGTATCTACTTTCACAAACTCTTTTGCCCTTGTTTTGGAATCTAATTTGCATGATTTGAATGAAACTAACCCGGACTGACGTTGTTTTCAGCAGAATTGCCTTGGTGTTATTTTTGTACCAGAAATAAAATTTCTTAGATTGACCTGTAAATCTACAGAGAATATTTTTGGAATTAATAAAAAATACTGGCGAAAGAATCTATCGGAGAGGGGCCACCCCCTGGCCGCAAGCCTGCGGGGCGCGCCCCCCTAGGCCACGCCCCCTCGCTTGTGGGCCCCTCGAAGCTCCACCGACCTTGTTTCCACTCCTATATATTCCTATTCGTCCCGGAAAAAATCAAGAAGAAGAGTTCATCGCGTTTTACGATATGGAGCAGCCGCCACCTGCTATTCTTCCTCGGGAGGGCAGATGTGGATTTTGATTTGGGCTCAGGAGAGGGGCAATCGACACCATCGTCATCACCAACCATCCTTAATCACCAATTTCATGATGCTCTCCGCCATTCGTAAGTAATTCCATCGTAAGCTTGCTCGACAGTGATGGGTTGGATGAGATCTATCATGTAATCAAGTTAGTTTTGTTATGGTTTGATCCCTAGTATCCCTTATGTTTTGAGATTGACGTAGCTATGACTTCGCTATGCCTAATGCTTGTCTCTAGGGCCCGAGTGCCTAGATTATAGATCTGAACCTATTATGTTTTCATGAATATATATGTGTTCTTGACCCTATCTTGCAAGTTGTAGACACCTATTACGAATTATGATCCCCATCCCTCAGGGTGACAATAACTAGGATTCTTTCCGATGATTACCGTAGTTTGAGGAGTTCATGTATTCACTAAGTGCTAATGCTTTGGTCCGGTTCTCTATTAAAATGAGGCCTTAATATCCCTTAGTTTCCATTAGGACCCCGCTACCATGGGAGGGTAGGACAAAATATGTCATGCAAGTTCTTTTCCATAAGCACGTATGACTATATATGGAATACATGCCTACATTAAATTGATGAATTGGAGCTAGTTCTATATCACCCTATGTTATAAGTATTGCATGATGAATCCCATCCGACATAATTATCCATCACTAATCCATTGCCTACGAGCTTTCCACATATTGATCTTTGCCAAGTTACTTTTCCATTGCTACTGTTATAATCACTACGAAACTCCTACTATTACTTTTGCCACCGCTACCATTACTTCCATACTACTTTGCTACTAAATACTTTGCTGCAGATATTAAGTCTTTCACGCGTGGTTGAATTTATATCTCAGCTGCTAATACTCGAGAATATTCTTTGGATCCCCCTGTGTCGAATCAATAAATTTCGGTTGATAACTCTACCCTCGAAAACTGTTGAGATCCCCTATACTTTTGGGTTATCAACCATGAGCTGATCAAGGATTACCTGAACCTCGTTGTCCAGTAGGTGTAGCTGAGAACGCGATGAACTACTAGGCGATCTCAGCAAGCTTCTCCATGTTCTTCAGCGTCATCGGGTTGCGGAAGAAGTTGAGGTACTCGAGCAATGTGTCATTGTTGAAGTCCTGCACGCGCTTGATAAAGCTAAGCTTGAAGCTGAGCGCGGCCTACGAGCGCCTCAAGGAGGAGAGGTTGGACTGAAGACGCAGAAGTCGTGCACTCTGTCGCAGAGCCTTCACAACCCCCAGCACGCTTGCCGGAAAGGTTGTGATGCCGGAGCTGGTAGGGGCGGCGGGTTGCCAAGGATCAAGGACCATAGAAGGGTTGTGACCTTCGTGGTGAATGTGCGTTGTTCGTCCATGTGTATCTCCGAGACCTAGGAAGTGATAGCCGCCACGAGTCCACGACCAAATAAGTTTGCCTCCGCCAGCGCATGTCTCGCCCATCTCTACGGGGATGATTGGGCCTGAGTAGTTGCCATCTGAATCGGGGTTGGCATCGTCAATGCCGCACCTGGACTGTCGTGTTTTGTCACGACAGATGTCCTTGTGAAAGGACTTAAAGATGGAGCCATCGCACCTTGGTGGCGACTCAAAGGTGGTGGGCGAAAGCGAGACTCGGATTTACCCAGGTTCGACCCCTCGTGTGGAGGTAATAGCCTACGTCCTGCTTTGTGTAGATTGATGATGGCGTCGATTACAAGGAGGGCATAACTCGCCTGACCTGGCTCTCGATGATTTCTAACTTTCCCTATCTTCCCAGGGACTCGCCTTTATATACACGTGGAGGCCCTAGGATTTACAAGAGTCCTGACTATGCTACAAATCGTATCTTTCCTCATCTCTAAGTCACCGTGTTTTCCAAGACTCGAAACCTCCTTGGCGGTCCATCCTCTGTATAGCTTCTGAACCGCCATCCCGCTCCTGGGCCAAGGCCTGTATTACCATTGAATGATTCGCCCCCTTAGTGACCTGGCCCAACTAGGGCGGGTTACACTGTAGGTAACATCCCCAACATTAGGCCCCAGATTGCCTTGAATTTATTCATGCCAATAAACCTTCACTCATTTGAGGCGACATGTGTCACTCCTATCTTTTGACGGATGATAAGCCGCCATCCATCATGAATTGTGTGAGCCGCCATGCAATTTTGATGACATCACCTCACCCCTTCAATTTAGGGATTTTAATGCCATAAACACCCAACGGATCTTTCGCACCGCCATTTACTTATCACGAAAATCTAGGCGCCATCATTGCAAAATTTCACTTTTGACGCCTCTATTCCCGTGCCTGCCGCCTCAATTCCAGCTTCGGCCCTTTTAAATAGCCGCAGGGGGGAGTGGGGGTTCCATCATGTGCCCCCACTTCGGCTTCCTCTCATCCTTCTTCTTCCTCGCGCCATCACCTCGGCCTCCTCGCCGGTCCCTGAAGCTCCACCGCCAGCCGCCGCACCCTGGGCGTCCCCGAGCGAGTCGAAGGCGTGAAGCTCTCTGCGTCCACTTCCGGCGTCGTCCTCCTTTTTCAGGTAAACGCTATCCTCCATTAGGGTTAGACTGAGGACTCCATTGTTCCTGTAAGGTAGCTCCAAAATGCAACGGACGTCTTTCTTTGCTCCGGATCCGCTTAATACTCTTGCGGTAGAACTTTAGCCAATCATGGCAGTCTGATTGCATCTCTGTGCCATTTGAGTTTTTACTCCGTAGACCCTGATAACAGCACTGCCGCATCCTTGTGTTCATAGCCTTCGCTATTTGACCAAGTATTATCCTTTTAATTCGATCCACCCGTAGATCCGTAATTCACTGCTCGTTTTTAGAAACATGTTTGTCCTTCTCCCGGGAATATCCCTAAGGAAAAAAGCCTTCGAGAGTCGCCGCTCACCTTCTTTCACCACGGTGAGTTAGATCATCACCATAGCTATGTCTTTTGTCAGTCGAGGGGCGAGTCATAACACCCTAGTATTATCATAAATTGCTCATCCGGCGAGTTAGAATGCCTTCATATCCATACCCTTAGTTACCTAAGGGCGAGTCATAAGGTCTTTACAGATACATCGTAGATCTCCAACTGGCGAGTCACCATATTCCATGGTCCTCACTAAGCCGCCTTATTTCCTCCTTTTGTAGTCATGGTTGGCGTCTCAAAATGCGATTGGTTACAAACCAATATTGATGTCGCCATTATTAAAAAGTTTGTCAAGTCGGGTCATATCGATAGTAAGGAAGTCATCGGTTGACGAACCACCCCAGGCGAGGTAATCCCCAACCCTGCCGAAGGGGAAATAGTCGTCTTCACTGACCACCTGGAACGAGGCTTCAAACCACCCGGGTCAAAATTCTTCACAGACACTCTTCATATCCTGAACGTTCATCCTCAAGACCTCAGACCCAACTCCATCAGAAACCTCTGCTAGTTTCTAGTATTCTGCGAGGTATACCTGCAAAGAGAGCCCACAGTTCCATTATTTTGGAACTTCTTTCATCTGAATTGCCCGACCGAATTTTCCAATGGGCCCAATCAGGAACTCGGAGGAGTCAACAACCAGAGGCGCCACAAACATGGATTTCCACCTGTCCTTCTGCCCAGCCATCCGAAAGGCTGGGCCGAGTCTTGGTTTTACTGTCGGGACACTTCTCCTCCTGGCGAGAACCCACTTCCGGGTTATAGAGAAGATCGCCTGCCCATGGACTTCAAGCTGCCTGAGAAGCCTACAGAAGAAGAAGAATCGGAATTCATCCCTGTCTTCTCCGAGTTGCGATCACTAACCAATAATGGGCTCACCGGGGTTGATCTGTTCCGTTGCTGGGTGGAATGGAACATTCTTCCTCTGAGTCGCCCGGATGGTCTGATGTGTGAATATGATGGTAGCGTGAACCATCCGCAATGCTTCCATCATAAAGAACTCGCAGAGAGAGACATTGTTGGGATAATCAATAAGTTAACCGGCGAGTGGTTGGAAGACTGTGCCAAGATCGGGCTCAAGGCCTTCTGTCGCTCCAACCCGGCTCCACCGGTAACTATCCAAGCCACCTTTTTTTAATTTTTAAGTACACGTGCCAATGCTCCGGGTTTGAAATTTTATTCTATCCACCAGAAAGGTGACCCCTTTTGGAGAAGGAGACCGAAGGTGACTGCCCAAAAAACAACCAAGCCTCCACCGATGAAGAAGAAACCAAGCAAGGGCAAAGCCGCCGTCAAGGATTCCTCCATCATCGGCGAATAACAAGCTGTCGAAGAACAGTCAGAGGTAAAAAAAACTTCCCCTTTACTTATCATCCTTATGTTCCGACGAATGCTTGTACCTTGTGCCTTCATGCGTAGGGTGATGACTACGAGAGCCAGGATAACGCGGTTGAGGTAATTTCCATTTCTTCCGACTCAACTTCCTCTTCACCTAGGCCAGCCAGGCGGATTTGTGGGAAAGTTCCCTTGTCTCACCCAAATGCTTATATGGACCCTGATTTCCTTTTGAAGAAGGCGAAATATACTCACAAGCGCAAAACCCGGAGCCGCTCTGAGCGGCTTAATTTCCGGTTTGCCTGAAAAGACAACCTGTCGGAAGCGCACAAACCAGGTATGCTCTTGTTTAAACACACATTCTTCCTTATAGAAAATGCGATTCACAACTCCCTCAGTCTTCAAACTGTTATTCTTTCAGACCTGTCCTCCTACATGTGGCGACTCAGCAATGTCATCTCTTCCGCCAATGATTCGTGTACAAGGGTGAGTTCTTTCATTAACTCTTTCTCTTCCCAATAATGATATTTGCCCTCATTTTGGTGGCTTGATTTGAGAGCACAAGCAAAGAAGAGAAAGACTGGCGACTCGTCTTCGGCTCCTAAGACGATTGAGGTCTTAGGCATGAGCGCCTCTGTCCCAGAGCTTGATGAGGACCAAGTGGTGGCTCATGATGTTCCTGTGGATGACATCCTGACGTCCGGGATGACTCGAGAGGCATCTTAAAGGAAACCGCTGACAATGTTAACCCGCCGAGCCCTTCCAAGGCAACTGAGGATCCAGAGGCCGTCATTATCACTGGCACTGGCTACTCCAAACCCGCAGCAGCGGTATTATCCAGACACTCCTCCAAGGAATCCCATCCCTCCGTAGATCAAGATGTCAGTAAATTGAAGCTTCCTCATTATGAGAAGCTCGACTTTGACCAACTCTGCTCTGGCTTCTCAAGTCATCTGGAGACGAGTTATGAAATGAATAAAAGCTCGATCCACTTGATGAGAGTTAAACATGAGCTACGTCTATTATGTATGCTCTTCCACCCATTAGCCTTCCAATAGACTAGTCCCGCTTGATGAAAAAAATTTTGTCGCATTGCCTGTTAGACCCGTATCTGTCCATAGCCCCCAAGGGCCGGGTCATCTTTTGAAAGATGAGCCGGGTCTTGTATATACTGAAATCTTTAACCTGTAGCCTCCAAGGGTCGGGTCATCTTTTGAAAGATGAGCCGGGTCTTTCTAGTTAAAGAAAAACTTCAACCTGTAGCCCCCAAGGGCCGGGTCATCTTTTGAAAGATGAGTCGGGTCTTGTTGTTAAAGAAAACTTCAACCTGTAGCCCCCAAGGGTCGGGTCATCTTTTGAAAGATGAGTCGTGTCTTTCTAGTTAAAGAAAAACTTCAACCTGTAGCCCCCAAGGTCCAGGTCATCTTTTGAAAGATGAGGCGTGTCTTGTAGTTAAAGAAAACTTCAACTTCTAGCCCCCAAGGGCTGGGTCATCTTTTGAAAGATGAGTCGGGTCTTGTAGTTGAAGAAAACTTCAACCTGTAGCCCCCAAGGGCCAGGTCATCTTTTGAAAGATGAACCAGGTCTTGTATTTTGTATGACTTTGAATAGATTCATACATTAGACCTCAAGTGTCAGGAATATTGCTTGCAATAGTTTTGAGACTTGTCTCCCCAAATTTTGCTTTGCAGCAATCTGTGACCCAGGTCGAGTCATCCCTAGCTGATTTAAGAAATTTTTTAGCCGAACAACATAATGCTCGGTCTGAGTCAAGAGGAAGTATCAGGTGGTCCTCGCTGAAATGGAGAAAATGAAGGCTGATCACCAAAAGTTTTAAAAGAAACCAAAGCTGACCAAGCCGCCCTCCTGAAGCGGGTCGAGCAAGCCGTGGAAAAACTGGAAGCCGCCCAGCAAGAGCTCTCCAGCTTGAAAAAACATATTTCCAACATGACTCAAGCCATGTTTGGTAAGGATCAATTCCCTTCATCGAAAGAAAATCAGTCGAGCTTGTCAAGACTAACAAACACGGAATTATCCTTTGTAGGTACACGAGCCGCCAATCTCCAAGATGACTGCACGCTGAAATTAAAGGCGATGTATACCTTCACCGAACAGTTGTATACGGGAGCCATGCTGACGATAAAAGAAGTGATGGGCAACAAAGAGCCAGCTAAGTCCATCAAGAGCATGCTTGGCTTCTTGTCTACCTTGCCTCCTCAAGTGGAGGAGCTGAAGAGATCAGCCGCCCGGAAGGGAGTCCTGAATACCCTAAGCCGGTGCCTCGCTTGTGCTCCCGAGTTGAAACCAGAGGAGGTAACTGCTGGCTACCCGGAACTGAAAGACAACGGGTCGGAGTTCACTAAAGATGACTACCATCAAGTAATCAAAGTGTCCCGCTTTGAGGTGACTCAACTAGAAGCTAGCTTGGATTTAAATAAATACCAAGCTGCATATGATGATAATAACAAGAAAGTGACTCCTCCGTCGTATGAAACTACCAGCCTGGTTCCTAGCCGACCCAAGAATCCCTTTGATTTTGAAGCAGATCTATCTACCTTCCTTGGTGATGAAGATGAGTTCGTCGCCTTGGCCAACTGTAACTGGAAGCTGGGCGACTTACAAATTGAAGTTGGAGAAAGTTCGAGGCAAGGCAACCCGAAAACAACTTGAGTCTTCTTAGGATGTAACCATTGCTTTTAAAAACAATCTGTTTTTTTCTTGATCGGGAGATGACGCCCGACTTGGCCATGTGAGCCATGTAATAGTTTGCTCGATTGTAGGAAAACAGTCTTCCGCCCATGCCTTTTGCTTGACATTGCTGGATAATTTATTTTGTATGCGAATCGTGAATCGCCTTGTACAATCCTTCTGCTTAATAAACTTGGAAGTGTCAAAGTTTGACATAAAAATCTTCATCCTGTGTGTCAGGGAAAAAACATTACAAGCCGACTCAGTGAGTTATGGCAGAAGATAAGCCAGCCCCTTGGGTTATGGCAAAAGATAAGCCAGCCCCCTGGGTTATGGCAGATAATAGTTAAAAACCGGTCCAATGAGTCACGACGAGTTATGAACAAAGGCCAGCTCAATGAGTTGTGGCGAGTTATACAAGGGTTTTATGAAATCTTGTGGCCGTGCCACCAAGATAGAAAATTCGTCGGCTCAATGAGCTGCGACATGATAAGACGAGTTTGCAAAACTCTAGTGTTACCCCAAGAAGGCTTTTGCAACAGCCCATTTTGTTTAGACCGGCTGATTAGGCGCGATTCAAGGTTCAGTGAACCAATGGTTTCTCTATTTTCCATCTGTGGCTCCGGCCATTACCTTTTATGTTTTAACCAAGGCGAGTTCAGGGTCCAAATAACGGATTGACTCGCCAAGAGCACATAGGTCCATGTGGCGACTTGTCCATCACATGGTCCAGTATAACCATTTGTAATGCGGTAATTTTTCGCTAGGCAAGAGGGTATTCAGGCTGAACTCGGTGAGTGGAAGCCCCCAAGTGACCTATGATTAGGAGAAGTCGGACATAGGATTGCAGAAGCGTGTACGCTCTTACTGCAAAACGACTTGGGAACTTGTAGCCCCCAAGTAAGCCATCTTAATTCTCAAAAGCATATAAGGCGCCCATGTTTGAACCGTGCAACGTGGCGACTGGTCCTCTTTGGCTTACCAGTGCCCAGTTTTGAAATAAGCGCAACATGGCGACTTATGCTCTTTGGCTCTGATAGCGTCCATGTTTGGATGACTTATAGAACAATAAAGACTCACGCTTTCCATAAGCTGAAACGGCAAAGGACCCCGAAGTTCATGGGTGCCGGCTTTATTTCTTTGTAAATAAAAGATTACAAGTTCTGAGATTTGTAAAAAAGAAAGGAGCCCATGGCTGTAGGTGTAGTGAGGCCACAGGTGGGCTATATTCTAGGGGCGAGTTGTCTCAACCTCTGTAGTTGGCCGATCTGGGCGAAGATCCACCAAGTAGTATGAGCCATTTCGAAGATTCTGGCTGATGACAAACGGTCCTTCCCATGGAGGTGATAGCCTATGCATACCAGTGTGATCTTGAATCGAACGGAGCACTAAGTCACCCTCTTGAAAAGTCCGGCTCTTGACACGGCGGCTGTGGTAGCGTCGTAAGTTTTGTTGATAGATCACCGATCATGACGCGGCCAAGTCATGGTCTTCCTCCAAAGCATCCAACTAATCTTGTCATGCCAACTGGTTGTCCTGTTCCACATAGGAGGCGACTCACAGTGAATCGTGTCTGATGTCGCGTCGAAACACCGCCTCTGCCCCGTAGACCAGAAAGAAAGGAGTAAAACCCGTGGAGCGATTTGGAGTGGTCCTCATGCTCCATAATACTGAGGGCAATTCTTCCACCCAACATCCTGGAGTATGTTCCAAAGGCACCATAAGCCGGGGCTTGATTCCCCGCAATATTTCCTGATTCGCCCTTTCTGCCTGCCCATTAGACTGGGGATGTGCGACTGCACAAATGTCAAGCCGGATATGTTCTCGACTGCAAAACTCTTGCATTGCACCTTTTGATAGATTAGTACCATTGTCAGTAATGATACTATATATATGAGGGTATACAAACCGGAAAATCATTTTTTTCAAGAATTTGATAGTCGTATCTGCATCACAGCTACTAACGGGCTTTGCCTCGACCCACTTTGTAAACTTGTCAACCGCCACCAATAGGTGAGTCTTTTATTGGATGACATCTTGAAAGGGCCAACCGTGTCTAGCCCCCGCACTGCAAACGAGCAAGTGATTGGTATCATCCGCAACTCCTGAGCCGACATGTTCATCTGACGTCCAAATTTCTAGCAACCATCACATCAGCGAACTATCTCTTCTGCGTCTGCATGAGCCTTCAGCCAGTAGAACCCATGTCTAAAGGCTTTAGAAACCAAAGATGGTGACCCAGCATGATGACCATAGTCGCCTGCATGAATCTCATTGAGGATCATACATCCTTCCTTAGAAGAGATACACCTTCGCTTGTGCAACTCACCATTGTGTATGACCATGGATTTGCACCGTCGGACGATTTCACGAGACAATAACTCATCCGTGGGTAACTCGCCTCTTGTGAGATACGGCATGCAGGGAATCGCCCAATCCGGAGTGGCACGAAGAGCCGCCACAAGTTGAGACTCGCGGTCTGGCACCGCCAAATCTTCCTCTGAGGGTAACCTCACCGAAGGGTTATGTAATACATCCAAAAAGACAATGGGGGGAACCGGCTTACGCTGTGAACTGAGACGGGAAAGAGCGTATGCTGCTTCATTGAGTCGCCGGTTGATGTGATCTACTTGATAACCATGAAAGTGACCCGCCATTTCCGACACAGCTCGCCTGTAGGCCGCCATCAAGGTATCTCTAGAATCCCAGGTGCTAGAAACCTGTTGTGCCACCAAATCTGAGTCGCCTAAACATCTGACTCGCGTGAGGTTCATCTCTTTGGCGAGTCGCAATCCATGGAGCAAGGCTTCATACTCTGCTGCGTTGTTCGTACATGGAAACATGAGCCGGAGGACATAGCAAAATATTTCACCCTGAGGTGAGGTTATCACCACACCAGCCCCCGAGCCTTCCAATTGCCTGGATCCGTCAAAATAGATGGTCCAATAGGTATGATCGGGCATATCCTGTGGAATTTGCAACTTGGTCTAGTCGTTGATGAAGTCCACCAATGCTTTAGACTTAATAGCTGTGCGGGGAGTATATCGCACGTGATGAGTCCCTAACTCGATGGCCCACTGAGCAATCCGTCCTGTTGCTTCTCAATTTTGTATAATGTCGCCAAGGGGGGCAGAACTGACTACTGTGATGGGATGTTCTTGGAAGTAGTGCTTCAGCTTCTGACTCGCCATAAACACCCCAAAGACCAGCTTCTGCCAATGCGGGTAGCGTTGTTTGGAGAGGGTCAAGACTTCGCTCATAAAATACACTGGTTGATGAACCGGGTATTCCTTTCCTTCTTCATTCCGCTCGACAACCACTGCCACACTCACTACCTTGGAATTGGCCGCGACGTACAAAAGCATAGGCTCCTTGTCCGTCGGAGCCACCAGTACTAGCGGTTTATCCAATTGTCGCTTCAAGGCTTCAAAGGCTTCGTTGGCTTCGTCCGTCCATACGAACTGATCAGTTTTCCTGAGTAGCTAATAGAGAGGGATGGCCTTCTCCCCAAGGCGACTTATAAAGTGACTTAGAGCCGCGATACGACCCGACATGCGCTGGACTTGGTTAATATTAGCCGGCTTTCCTAGCGAAGTAATCACTTCGATTTTGTCCAGGTTAGCTTCAATGCCGCTTCTGACACTAGAAAACCCAATAACTTTCCTGCAGGAACACCAAACACACACTTGATGGGGTTAAGCCTTATCTGGTAGACGCGCAAGTTGTCAAAAGTCTCTTTGTGATCCTCCAAGAGCGACTCTTTCTTCTGACATCTGACTACGATGTCGTCCACATAAGCGTGGACATTACGACCATCTAGTTAAGCAAACAATTTTGGATGCAACGCTGATAAGTCGCCCTCGCACTCTTGAGCCCGAACGACATAGACATGTAACAGAAGGCTCCGAAGGGGGTTATGAAGGATGTTTTCTCCTGGTCTTCCACCGCCATTTTGATCTGGTGGTACCCTGAATAAGCGTCCAAGAAACACAAACGCTCGCAACCCACCGTCGAGTCAATGATTTGATCAATGCGGGGAAGGGCGAAGGGATCCTTTGGACATGCTCTGTTGTTAGTGTAGTTGATGCACATGCGGAAAGTGCCGTTCTTTTTTAGCACCAGGACCGGGTTAGCCAACCATTCAGGATGGAAAACCTCGATGATGAACCCGGCGGCCAAAAGCCGGGCGACTTCCTCTCCGATCGCCTTACGTCGCTCCTCATTAAACCTGCAAAGGTACTGCCGGACCGGCTTTACTTTGGGGTCAGTATAAAGATGGTGCTCGGCGAATTCTCTCTGTACACCTGACATGTCAGAAGGTTTCCATGCGAAGACGTCCCAATTCTCACGGATGAATTCGATGAGCGCGCTTTCCTATTTGGGATCCAGACCCGTCCCAATAGTGAACTGCTTGGTTGAGTCGCCAGGCCTGAAGTCTATGACCTTGGTGTTGTTCGTGTTAGAATTATGCCCTAGAGGCAATAATAAATATAGTTATTATTATAATTCCTGTATCAAGATAATCGTTTATTATCCATGCTATAATTGTATTGAATGAAGACTCATTTACATGTGTGGATACATAGACAAAACACCGTCCCTAGCAAGCCTCTAGTTGGCTAGCCAGTTGATCAAAGATAGTCAGTGTCTTCTGATTATGAACAAAGTGTTGTTGCTTGATAACTGGATCACGTCATTAGGAGAATCACGTGATGGACTAGACCCAAACTAATAGACGTAGCATGTTGATCGTGTCATTTTGTTGCTACTGTTTTCTGCGTGTCAAGTATTTATTCCTATGACCATGAGATCATATAACTCACTGACACCGGAGGAATGCTTTGTGTGTATCAAACGTCGCAACGTAACTGGGTGACTATAAAGATGCTCTACAGGTATCTCCGAAGGTGTTAGTTGAGTTAGTATGTACCAAGACTGGGATTTGTCACTCCGTGTGAACGGAGAGGTATCTTGGGGCCCACTCGGTAATACAACATCACACACAAGCCTTGCAAGCAATGTAACTTAGTGTAAGTTGCGGGATCTTGTATTACAGAACGAGTAAAGATATTTGCCGGTAAACGAGATTGAAATAGGTATACGGATACTGACGATCAAATCTCGGGCAAGTAGCATATCGAAGGACAAAGGGAATGACATACGGGATTATATCAATCCTTGGCACTGAGGTTCAAACGATAAGATCTTCGTAGAATATGTAGGATCCAATATGGGCATCCAGGTCCCGCTATTGGATATTGACCGAGGAGTCTCTCGGGTCATGTCTACATAGTTCTCGAACCCACAGGGTCTGCACACTTAAGGTTCGACGTTGTTTTATGCGTATTTGAGTTATATGGTTGGTTACCGAATGTTGTTTGGAGTCCCGGATGAGATCACGGACGTCACGAGGGTTTCCGGAATAGTCCGGAAACGAAGATTGATATATAGGATGACCTCATTTGATTACCGGAAGGTTTTCGGAGTTTCCGGGAATGTACCGGGAATGACGAATGGGTTCCGGGAGTTCACCGGGGGGGGGGGGCAACCCACCCCGGGGAAGCCCATAGGCCTTGAGGGTGGCACACCAGCCCTTAGTGGGCTATTGGGACAGCCCAAAAGGGCTCTATGCGCCAAGAAGAAGAAATCAAGAGAAAAGAAAAAAAAGGAGGAGGTGGGAAGGAAGGGGGACTCCCTCCCACCAAACCAAGTCCAACTCGGTTTGGGGGGGGGAGTCCTCCCCCCTTGGACTCGGCCGACCCCCTTGGGGCTCCTTGAGCCCCAAGGCAAGGTCCCCTCCCTCCCACCTATATATACGGAGGTTTTAGGGCTGATTTGAGACGACTTTTCCACGCCAGCCCGACCACATACCTCCACGGTTTTTCCTCTTGATCGCGTTTCTGCGGAGCTCGGGCGGAGCCCTGCTGAGACAAGGTCATCACCAACCTCCGGAGCGCCGTCACGCTGCCGGAGAACTCTTCTACCTCTCCGTCTCTCCTGCTGGATCAAGAAGGCCGAGATCATCGTCGAGCTGTACGTGTGCTGAACGCGGAGGTGCCGTCTGTTCGGTACTAGATCGTGGGACTGATCGCGGGATTGTTCGCGGGGCGGATCGAGGGACGTGAGGACGTTCCACTACATCAACCGCGTTCACTAACGCTTATGTTGTACAATCTACAAGGGTACGTAGATCACTCATCCCCTCTCATAGATGGACATCACCATGATAGGTCTTCGTGCGCGTAGGAAATTTTTTGTTTCCCATGCGACGTTCCCCAACAGTGGCATCATGAGCTAGGTTCATGCGTAGATGTCTTCTCGAGTAGAACACAAAAGTTTTTGTGGGCGGTGATGTGCATTTTGCTGCCCTTCTTAGTCTTTTCTTGATTCTGCGGTATTGTTGGATTGAAGCGGCTTGGACCGACATTACTCGTACGCTTACGAGAGACTGGTTTCATCGTTACGAGTAACTCCGTTGCTCAAAGATGACTGGCAAGTGTCGGTTTCTCCAACTTTAGTTGAATCGGATTTGACCGAGGAGGTCCTTGGATGAGGTTAAATAGCAACTCATATATCTCCGTTGTGGTGTTTGCGTAAGTAAGATGCGATCCTACTAGATACCCATGGTCACCACGTAAAACATGCAACAACAAAATTAGAGGACGTCTAACTTGTTTTTGCAGGGTATGCTTGTGATGTGATATGGCCAATGATGTGATGTTATATATTGGATGTATGAGATGATCATGTTGTAATAGAAATATCGACTTGCACGTCGATGGTACGGCAACCGGCAGGAGCCATAGGGTTGTCTTTATACTGACGTGTGTGCTTGCAGATGCGTTTACTATTTTGCTAGGATGTAGCTTTAGTAGTAATAGAATGAGTAGCACGACAGCCCCGATGGCAACACGTTGATGGAGATCATGGTGTGGCGCCGGTGACAAGAAGATCGTGCCGGTGCTTTGGTGATAGAGATCAAGAAGCACGTGATGATGGCCATATCATGTCACTTATGAATTGCATGTGATGTTAATCCTTTTATGCACCTTATTTTGCTTAGAACGACGGTAGCATTATGAGGTAATCTCTCACTAAAATTTCAAGACGAAATTGTGTTCTCCCCGACTGTGCACCGTTGCTACAGTTCGTCGTTTCGAGACACCACGTGATGCTCGGGTGTGATAGACTCAACGTTCACATACAACGGGTGCAAAACAGTTGCGCACGCGGAACACTCGGGTTAAGCTTGACGAGCCTAGCATGTGTAGACATGGCCTCGGAACACATGAGACCGAAAGGTTGATCATGAATCATATATATGATATCATTAGCATAGAGATCCTTACCACTGAAACTATACTCAACTCACGTGATGATCGGACTTGAGCTAGTGTAAGTGGATCATGAACCACTCAAATGACTAGAGAGATGTACTTTTTGAGTGGGAGTTTAGCGAATAATTTGATTAAGTTAAACTCTAATTATCTTGAACATAGTCTAAGTCCACTTTGAATATATTTGTGTTGTAGATCATGGCTCACGCGACAGTCATCCTGAATTTTAATACGTTCCTAGAGAAAGCTAAGTTGAAAGATGATGGAAGCAACTTTGTAGACTGGGCTCGTAATCTTAAGCTAATCTTACAAGCTGTGAAGAAGGATTATGTCCTTAATGCTGCGTTAGGAGATGAACCACCCGCTACGGCTGATCAGGATGTTAAGAACGCTTGGTTAGCACGTAAGGAGGACTACTCAATAGTTCAATGTGCAGTATTGTATGGCTTAGAACCGGGACTTCAACGTCGCTTTGAGCGTCATGGAGCATTTGAGATGTTCCAGGAGTTGGAGTTTATCTTTCAGAAGAACGCCCGGATCGAGAGGTATGAGACCTCCGATAAATTCTATGCTTGCAAGATGGAGGAAAACTCATCTGTTAGTGATCATGTGCTCAAAATGTCTGGGTACTCAAACCGTCTAGCTGAGCTGGGGATTGAACTCCCGCAAGAAGCTATCACTGACAGAATCCTTCAATCACTGCCGCCAAGCTATAAAGGCTTTGTGTTGAACTACAACATGCAAGGTATGAAAAAGTCTCCCGGCGAGTTGTTTGCGATGCTGAAAGTCGCAGAGTCTAAACTCCGTAAAGAGCATCAAGTGTTGATGGTGAATAAGACCACTAGTTTCAAGAGAAACGTCAAAGGCAAGAAGGGCAATTCGAAGAAGAGCGGCAAGCCTGTTGCCAATCCGATGAAGAAACCGAAAGCTGGACCTAAGCCGGAAACAGAGTGTTTCTATTGCAAGGGTATGGGTCACTGGAAGCGCAATTGCCCCAAGTATCTGGCAGATAAGAAGGGGGGCAAAGAAAAATCAGGTATATTAGATATACATGTTATTGATGTGTACTTAACCGGCTCTCGTAGTAGTGCCTGGGTATTCGATACCGGTTCTGTTGCTCATATTTGCAACTCGAAACAGGAACTGCGGAATAGGCGAAGGCTGGCGAAAGATGAAGTGACGATGCGCGTAGGAAATGGTTCCAAGGTTGATGCAATCGCCGTCGGCACAGTGTCACTTCAGTTACCGTCAGGATTAGTGATGAACTTAAATCATTGTTATTTAGTGCCTGCGTTGACCATGAACATTATATCTGGATCTTGTTTATTGCGAGACGGTTACTCTTTTAAGTCAGAGAATAATGGTTGTTCTATTTCTATGAGTAACATCTTTTATGGTCATGCACCGAATGTGAGAGGATTGTTCATATTGAATCTTGATAACGATACGCATATACATCACATTGAGACCAAAAGAGTTAGAGTTAACAATGATAGCGCCATATTTTTGTGGCACTGCCACTTAGGTCATATTGGTGTAAAGCGCATGAAGAAACTCCATGCTGATGGACTTTTGGAGTCACTTGACTTTGATTCACTTGACACGTGCGAACCATGCCTCATGGGCAAGATGACTAAGACTCCGTTCTCAGGAACAATGGAGCGTGCAAGTGACTTGTTGGAAATCATACATACCGATGTGTGTGGTCCGATGAACGTGGAGGCACGCGGCGGATATCGTTATTTTCTCACCTTCACTGACGATTTAAGTAGATATGGTTATGTCTACTTGATGAAGCACAAGTCCGAAACATTTGAAAAGTTCAAGCAATTTCAGAGTGAAGTGGAAAATCATCGTAACAAGAAGATCAAGTTCCTACGGTCTGATCGTGGGGATGAATATCTGAGTTTCGAGTTTGGTGCTCACTTAAGACAATGTGGAATTGTTTCAGAGTTAACACCGCCTGGAACACCACAGCGTAATGGTGTGTCCGAACGTCGTAATCGTACTCTATTAGAGATGTTGCGATCTATGATGTCTCTTACTGATTTGCCGTTGTCATTTTGGGGCTATACATTAGAAACAGCTGCATTCACTTTAAATAGGGCACCATCAAAATCCGTTGAGACGACACCATACGAACTGTGGTATGGCAAAAGGCCAAAGTTGTCGTTTCTTAAAGTTTGGGGATGTGATGCTTATGTCAAAAAGCTTCAGCCTCAAAAGCTGGAACCCAAAGCGGAAAAGTGCGTCTTCATAGGTTACCCAAAAGAGATAGTTGGGTACACCTTCTATCTCAAATCCGAGGGCAAAGTGTTTGTTGCTAAAAACGGAGCTTTTCTCGAGAAGGAGTTTCTCTCGAGAGAATTGAGTGGGAGGAAGATAGAACTTGATGAGGTTGTCGAACCTTTCATCCCTCTGGATGGTGGCGCAGGGCAAGGGGAAACCCCTGTCATTGCGATGCCGGTTTAGGAGGAAGTTAATGATGATGATCATGAAACTCCAGTTCAAGTTTCTGTCGAACCACGCAGGTCGACGAGACCACGTGCTGCTCCAGAGTGGTACGGTAATCCCGTCTTATCAATCATGTTGTTAGACAACAATGAACCTGCGAATTATGAAGAAGCAATGGTGGGCCCAGATTCCAACAAATGGCTAGAGGCCATGAAATCCAAGATAGGATCCATGTATGAGAACAAAGTGTGGACTTTGGAGGTACTGCCTGAGGGCCGCAAGGCCATTCAGAACAAATGGATCTTTAAGAGGAAGACGGACGCTGACGGTAATGTGACCGTTTATAAAGCTCGACTTGTGGCAAAGGGTTTTTCACAAGTTCAAGGAGTTGACTACGATGAGACTTTCTCACCTGTAGTGATGCTTAAGTCCGTCAGAATCATGTTAGCAATAGCTGCATTTTTCGATTATGAAATCTGGCAGATGGATGTCAAAACGGCATTTCCTTAACGGTTTCCTTACGGAAGAGTTGTATATGATACAACCCGAAGGTTTTGTCGATCCTAAGAATGCTAACAAGGTGTGCAAGCTCCAGCGATCCATTTATGGACTGGTGCAAGCATCTCGGAGTTGGAACAAACGCTTTGATGAGGTGATCAAAGCATTTGGGTTTATACAAGTGGTTGGAGAATCTTGTATTTACAAGAAAGTGAGTGGGAGCTCTGTGGCGTTTCTAATATTATATGTGGATGACATATTACTGATTGGAAACAACGTAGAGTTTTTAGAGAGCATAAAGGATTACTTGAATAAAAGTTTCTCTATGAAGGACCTAGGAGAAGCTGCTTACATTCTAGGCATTAAGATCTATAGGGATAGATCAAAACGCCTCATAGGACTTTCACAAAGCACATACCTTGATAAAGTTTTGAAAAGGTTCAAAATGGAACAGTCCAAGAAAGGGTTCTTGCCAGTTCTACAAGGTACGAGATTGAGTAAGACTCAGTGCCCAGCAACTGATGAAGATAGAGAGCATATGCGCTCCGTCCCCTATGCTTCAGCCATAGGTTCTATCATGTATGCGATGCTGTGCACTAGACCGGATGTTAGCCTGGCCATAAGTATGGCAGGTAGGTTCCAGAGTGATCCAGGAGAGGATCACTGGACAGCGGTCAAGAATATCCTGAAGTACCTGAAAAGGACTACGGAGATGTTTCTCGTGTATGGAGGTGACGAAGAGCTCGCCGTAAAAGGTTACGTCGATGCAAGCTTTGACACAGATCCGGACGACTCTAAGTCGCAAACCGGATACGTATTTATTCTTAATGGGGGTGCAGTAAGCTGGTGCAGTTCCAAGCAAAGCGTCGTAGCAGATTGTACATGTGAAGCGGAGTACATGGCTGCCTCGGAGGCGGCTAAGGAGGGTGTCTGGATGAAGCAGTTCATGACGGATCTTGGAGTGGTGCCAAGCGCACTGAATCCAATAACCTTGTTCTGTGACAACACTGGTGCCATTTCCTTAGCAAAGGAACCACGGTTTCACAAGAAGACCAGACACATCAAACGACGCTTCAACCTCATCCGCGACTACGTCGAGGGAGAGGATGTAAATATATGCAAAGTGCACACGGATCTGAATGTAGCGGACCCGCTGACTAAACCTCTTCCACGGCCAAAGCATGATCAACACCAGAACTGTATGGGTGTTACATTTATTACAATGTAATTCACATGGTGATGTGAGGGCTAGATTATTGACTCTAGTGCAAGTGGGAGACTGTTGGAATTATGCCCTAGAGGCAATAATAAATATAGTTATTATTATAATTCCTGTATCAAGATAATCGTTTATTATCCATGCTATAATTGTATTGAATGAAGACTCATTTACATGTGTGGATACATAGACAAAACACCGTCCCTAGCAAGCCTCTAGTTGGCTAGCCAGTTGATCAAAGATAGTCAGTGTCTTCTGATTATGAACAAAGTGTTGTTGCTTGATAACTGGATCACGTCATTAGGAGAATCACGTGATGGACTAGACCCAAACTAATAGACGTAGCATGTTGATCGTGTCATTTTGTTGCTACTGTTTTCTGCGTGTCAAGTATTTATTCCTATGACCATGAGATCATATAACTCACTGACACCGGAGGAATGCTTTGTGTGTATCAAACGTCACAACGTAACTGGGTGACTATAAAGATGCTCTACAGGTATCTCCGAAGGTGTTAGTTGAGTTAGTATGGACCAAGACTGGGATTTGTCACTCCGTGTGAACGGAGAGGTATCTTGGGGCCCACTCGGTAATACAACATCACACACAAGCCTTGCAAGCAATGTAACTTAGTGTAAGTTGCGGGATCTTGTATTACGGAACGAGTAAAGAGATTTGCCGGTAAACGAGATTGAAATAGGTATACGGATACTGACGATCAAATCTCGGGCAAGTAACATACCGAAGGACAAAGGGAATGACATACGGGATTATATGAATCCTTGGCACTGAGGTTCAAACGATAAGATCTTCGTAGAATATGTAGGATCCAATATGGGCATCCAGGTCCCGCTATTGGATATTGACCGAGGAGTCTCTCGGGTCATGTCTACATAGTTCTCGAACCCACAGGGTCTGCACACTTAAGGTTCGACGTTGTTTTATGCGTATTTGAGTTATATGGTTGGTTACCGAATGTTGTTCAGAGTCCCGGATGAGATCTCGGACGTCACGAGGGTTTCCGGAATAGTCCGGAAACGAAGATTGATATATAGGATGACCTCATTTGATTACCGGAAGGTTTTCGGAGTTTCCGGGAATGTACCGGGAATGACGAATGGGTTCCGGGAGTTCACCGGGGGGGGGGGGGGCAACCCACCCCGGGGAAGCCCATAGGCCTTGAGGGTGGCACACCAGCCCTTAGTGGGCTGGTGGGACAGCCCAAAAGGGCTCTATGCGCCAAGAAGAAAAAATCAAGAGAAAAGAAAAAAAGGAGGAGGTGGGAAGGAAGGGGGACTCCCTCCCACCAAACCAAGTCCAACTCGGTTTGGGGGGGAGTCCTCCCCCCTTGGACTCGGCCGACCCCCTTGGGGCTCCTTGAGCCCCAAGGCAAGGTCCCCTCCCTCCCACCTATATATACGGAGGTTTTAGGGCTGATTTGAGACGACTTTTCCACGGCAGCCCGACCACATACCTCCACGGTTTTTCCTCTAGATCGCGTTTCTGAGGAGCTCGGGCGGGGCCCTGCTGAGACAAGGTCATCACCAACCTCCGGAGCGCCGTCACGCTGCCGGAGAACTCTTCTACCTCTCCGTCTCTCTTGCTGGATCAAGAAGGCCGAGATCATCGTCGAGCTGCACGTGTGCTGAACGCGGAGGTGCCGTCCGTTCGGTACTAGATCGTGGGACTGATCGCGGGATTGTTCGTGGGGCGGATCGAGGGACGTGAGGACGTTCCACTACATCAACCGCGTTCACTAACGCTTCTGCTGTACGATCTACAAGGGTACGTAGATCACTCATCCCCTCTCGTAGATGGACATCACCATGATAGGTCTTCGTGCGCGTAGGAAATTTTTTGTTTCCCATGCGACGTTCCACAACAGTTCGTTGGTTTAAACTTGAGGTGCGTCTCAGAGTTGATTGTTGGCCTCTTGAGCGGCGTCATGTCTGCCGGATCAACATTGGCTTGGTGAAACTTGAGCTCTTCGGCCGCGCAAGCCGACTCGACATAAGCTGTATCTCCCGCTTCGCACTCTTGGGCTATCTTCCTGTCTCCACTGATCGTAATAGGTCCCTTAGGACCATACATTTTTAGCTTGAGATAAACGTAACATGGGCGGGCCATGAATCGGGCATAAGCCGGCCTTCCAAACAACGCGTGGTAGGCGCTTTTGATTTTGACCACCTCAAACATGAGAGACTCGCTCCTGTAATTGGACTCTGTGCCAAAAGCCACGTTAAGTTTAATCCGCCCAATCGGATATGCCGACTTACCGAGAACGATGTCGTGGAAGACCGTGGACAATGGCATCAAGTCTTTGTCCAAGAGATTCATCCTTCGAAAGGTATCAAAGTACAGGATGTTAATGCTGCTGCCTCCATCCATGAGGACTGTGGAAAGGGTGTATCCTCCGACTTGGGGAGCCACGACCAAAGCCAAGTCGCCAGGGTTATCCACTCAGGACAGGTGATCCTCCCTGCTCCAGGTTATGGGTTGTTCAGACCAGTGAAGGTACCTGTGGAGCGCCGGCTCAACCACGCTAAAGATTCTATGCTTCACCTTCTGATCCCGTTTGCAGGTGCTGCAGGTGAACACATAATACTGCCCGCTGTTCAGTTACTTGGGGTTATTCTGGAAACCGCTACTTCCATCCTGTCGCTCGAGATCCCCTTGCGGGGGTGGTTGCTGAAACACTCCTCGCGGGTTGTAGTGCTCTTAGTTGTGAACTTGATACTGTCCACTGTTGGGTGGTGACCCGCCCTGTGGATCCGGGTTAGGAAAACCGCTGAACGGGCTCTGGCGTGACCCGGGCACGCCGAATTGTTCTTGTCGCTGGCCCTAGTCACCACCCTGGCCTTTCTTGAGTGCCTCAGCCCGGAACTCCTGCATCACGTAGCAATCCTCCCAAGAGTGAGCCTTCGGCCCCACAGCCGTAGCATGCTATGGATAGGGACCTTTGAGCATCTCATGATAATTGCACGGCTTCTTCCCACTGAAACCTCGCTTCTTCTGGCGCTGGTTCCCATTGCCGGTATTGGTATTAGCAACGAAATCTGTGGGACCTTCCTGTTGTCTCTTTTTGCCTTACCCACCATGTTGTTGGTTGCCCCGGCCCGGAAACTGAGAATGACCCTTCGACGACTCGCCCCTCCTGGCGGTGCTAGCCTTGTCGTTGTCCTCTCCAGGATCCTTGGTGTCATCTGACTTGGCATATCTGGTGAGGGTATCCATCAACTCGCCCATATCTTGCACTTTATGCTTAAGTCGCCCCAGCTTCAGCACCAGAGGCTCGTAATGGCATTTTTTCTCCAAGATCAACACTGCCTGAGCCGCCGAGATGCCATGTGATGAATGAATAACTTCCGCAACTCGCCGAGTCCAGTGATAGGCCGACTCATCCGGCCGCTGGACGCAGTGTTGTAGGTCGACAACGGTCATCAAGCGTTTGCAAGTCACTCTGAAATTCTTGATGAAGCACTCCTTTAACTCTGCCCAAGTGTTGATGGAGTTAGGCGGCAAGTTTTCCAACCACACACGCGTTGTTCCTTCAAGCATCATAGTGAAATACTTGGCCCAAACCGCCTCGTTTACGTCGAGCATGTCCATCGCAAGTTCGTAACTCTCGATCCATGATCCTGGTTCGAGATCGGGCGTGTAATTGGGCACCTTCCTTGGTCCTTTGAAGTCCTTCCGCATCCGCTCATTTCATAGAGCGGGGGTGAGACACGACACCCCAATATGCTTGCCTCCGGCATCGAGAGGTGCGGGAGGTGTCTGGGTGTAAGCCAGATAACCCTAACCTGTCGCGGCTGCCGTTTCCAGATAACGTCTCGCCGGTCTCATTGTTGTCGGCCGAGTTTTGCTGAGGCTGTGCCGCACCTGCCATATAAATGGCAATTTGTCGATGGGATCTCTCAAGGATCTCGAGGTCCATTGCCAGTGACAACCCGCCGAGTTGTCCTTCGTGAAGAGGATGAATTGAATCTATCTCGCCCATGGACGACTCATCATCAGAATAGACGGGGGTGACCTCCTGGGTCGCCGGTTCGTCTTGTACGCTGTCTCCCTGCTTAAAACCGACAAAAACACGGTGTCTCCCATCCTGTCGTGTGATGGGGAGGACGTACCTGGCCGGCTCGACGATGTTGGTGGAGATGTCCGATTCAGGCACAGGTGGTCCAATCATGTCGATGAAGATGTTGATCTTGCCGAAGGGGACTCTGTAACCAGATTCAACTGAATCGTCTTCTGGCCGCCACAGCGAGTTGTCGATGTAGTACCTTTCGCGGCGGCTCTTCGTCATGATGCCGACCACATAGCTTTCTGACCCTGGTAGGGCTCCCTTTGAGAACACAACTCCACCGTGCGCTAGCCCACGGTGGGCGCCAACTTTCGTGGTTTTGTCACGGCAGATGTCGTCGTGAAAGGACTTAAAGATGGAGCCATCGGACCTTGGTGGCCACTCAAAGGGGGTGAGCGAAAGCGAGACTCTTGTGGAGGTAAAAGCCTACGTCCTGCTTTGCGTAGATTGATGATGGTTTCGATTACAAGGAGGGCGTAACTCACCTGACCTGGCTCTCGATGATTTCTAACTTTCCCTATCTTCCCCAGGGACTCGTCTCTATATACAGGTCGAGGCCCTAGGATTTACAAGAGTCCTGGCTATGCTACAAATCGTAGCTTTCCCTATCTCTAAGTCACTGTGTTTTCCAAGACTGAAAACCTCGTTGGCGGTCTATCCTCTGTATTGCTTCTGAACTACCATCCAGCTCCTGGGCCAAGGCCTGTATTACCAATGAATGAGTCGCCCCCTTAGTGAGCCGGCCCAACTAGGGCGGGTTACACCGCAGGTAACATCCCCAACATGGACCAAACACAACTTTCGGGCCCGCTGCCCAACTGGTTTCTAGCCGACCACCGTAGAGCTCATCTGGCATCAAGAGAGGTTTGGTTATAAGCGTTGTTGGCTCCCAAAACTCTTGCCATTGCTTCTGTGTTGCATTCCATTGCTCAGTGGCGCTGATTTACAGTTATGGCGGTAGAGGTGGCAGCTCGTATGTGCTCTCCAGGCTCTGAGATACAACGGGTGCCCCCCCCCCCGGTTGTGGGGATGGCATCAGTCTCGCACGCACCCTGCGGGAACCACGACAGCATGGTGTAAAACATCAGCTGTGTCTGCCCTCTCTGAGAGCCCCAGTTTTGCTACAACAACTCCCAGCTATCTTGCAGCTCAAGCACCGAGGGAGCAGGCCAACCAAACACATGTGGCAGAGGCGCAAGCTCGTATCTACTGCGCACATGATCACCAAAATATTCCGCCCCTACTGTGGCGATCGCTGCAGCACTGCTGGTCTCGGGCTCACTTGCGTTGAGACCGCGCATAGCCCACTGATGCAGTGGTGAGCAGATAGGCAGCAAACCACAGAGCCTGCGGTCTCCCCCACCACGCTCTTCACCGATGAAACGGGAGATAGCATAGGTGTTTTCTACAAGCTCAACTAGAGGCAGGTCGTAGTGACTCCTTCCTCCGACATGACTGTCCAAACTAACCCCCGGCTAGAACGCTTTCTGCATCACCCCTAACTTGGTCAGATTCTTCTTGCATGCCTTGCCCCCTCGAACCAACCGTGGTCTTAGCTTGGACCACCTGTAGCTCCGGTGTGACGAACACCCGGTCAGCACCCTCCAGTACCAAGGTTTCTGGTGCCGATGTGGCCGCCACAGCGCCCATCCTAGGATCGGAGTCAGCACTAAGGCTGCTCATAGTGGGGAGTAACTAAGAGTAGTAACATGATGTTGTTATTAGTCTATGTTACTACCTTCATAGTGGGGAGTAACATACATGTGGTGTCATGCAAACAAACATTTATTAGGTTGTAGACACATAGTGCATTGAAATATGTGATGTGATGGTAACTAGCTATGTTACCACTACCATCTCTCTCCACATTAAATACTTGCCACGTCAGATTTTTTGCCCACGTGGCGTTGATGTTACTACTTAGTTACTCCCCACTATGACTAGTCTAAGGGCGATCAGAGCTGTGCTTGTATTAGCTTCGTGGCGCCGAAACTGGCGAGGCTCCGGTTCCCGCGCTTCGTGTCAGGGTAGTGCACTCGCTCGCGGACCCCATGCCAGAACCGGGACTGGGTTTCGCTTCTCTTCCCACGCCTCGTGCGATGGTTGTCGTGACCATCGTCTGTGTCCTTGTCTCGTCGGCGGTTTGTGTAAGAGGCGGCCGTAGAAGCCACCCCTCGGGCCCTACGTTCGCCATCCTTCGTGCCCACCCGCCAGTGTTTGTGGTAGTAGACACGCGGCCACTCCAGGTCCTTGTTGCGCATCGGATTTGCCGCTAGTGAGAGTGGTGTGAAGTCCTTAACCATGTCGAGGTGGATCAGGACCAGAAATGCATGAAGAAGTTTAATTATTAAATAAGAAACAACCAATGCATGAAGAAGTTTCTTATGTATTTATTAGTTGTACAATGCATTGTATCTTATGAAGAAGTTGCTTATAAGTTGTATGTAAATTATATTAAGGCATTGTATCTTTGTAGTACAATGCATTGTATCTTATGTGTGGTATGTAAATTTAATGATTTGTGGCTCATGTATGCATGTGATTGGGTTAGCACCTCTTTTTTGCCCATGTCCACATGCCAAGGTTGTATGTTAGCTAAGATACAACCTCACTATCTCTCTTCATTAAATACCATGCCACATAAGCAAAATGCCTATGAAACCGTGCTAAGAGAGTTGCATTGGCATAGGCTTAATGCTCTGATAGTTCTGCCCCAATAATCCGGTATTTATTACAGTGAAATTTGGTACCAAGAATAACCTGGTGACTATCACAAAATAACCAGGTGACCGCCACCCAATAAGACGGTGATTATCACTAGAAAATCTGGTGCCTAGAATAACCTGATTATTATTGGAAAATAATAATCTGATGGTAACCATGAGATTATATTGGGAAATTTGGTAACTAGAATAACTTGATTTTTTATCTGACATGAACTGGAATAAACTTGTTGACTATACATAATAACTTAGTGACCATATATCTGAATAAGGAGCTCTTTTACAGTACCCTTAGATCAACACAGGCCATCCGTTTTCTTTAATCTAATGGTTGTTGCTTATTGATGTTCCAGTGCGAGTACTAGGAAGTACTACTGTACTAGTAGCAAGCGTTAAGGACTATCTCCAATTCAAGGGGAAAATCATAGTAGCAGATACGCAAAAAAAATAACAGGAAGATGACAATTAACTTGCACATGTGAGCGCGTTTGAACTCAACTCTAATTGACACCCTAGGGTCTTCTGAACCTAGTTGGGCCGTGATGTCAGTGTCTAGGGCACATTTTTTGGTCGCGTCCTCTCTTTTGACCTTGTTGGCGTGACTCAGTGCAACCATGTGTATGGTCTAGCTAGTGGGTTCCAATGTCAGCCTTCCGGTGGATTAATTGTGCTTGCAGAGTTGTACTCCCTCCGTCACGGTTTAGAAGGCACGCTTGGAAAATCACTGGGACCAAGGTAGTCATCAGTTGGTTGTCAAATGTAGCAGGTGTAGATGCTAATGCGCCTAATCAACTGAGAAAAATGACGTTTGATGTTCCCACAGCTAGCCGAGTTAATAACCAGCGCATGCACTCGTGGAGGGCCCGCTAGGACCGATCTCCTTCCCTCCCCTCTTCACGCATGTCCTTCTCCTTCCCGCACTCCTTCCCTCTTTTCTTCCCGATCGCTTCCATCGAAGGAGAGAAAATTTCGCCTCCAAAACAGCTCCCGCCGTTGATCTCGCCTCCAGAATGGAAATTTTACAGTCAAAACTAAATCAGCGATGCCAAATCTGCTCGTTTTATAGATTGCCCGATGGAGCAACATGAATAGATGCAGTGGGTGTTCTCTCCTTAGGAACACTACCTCGCTCGTTCCAATGGTGCAGCCGCAGCCAGGTTCGTAGGATCGCCGGCCTCCTCCTCTTGGCCTCCGTGGGCTTTCACGACTTGCCTTCCCGCGTAGATCGCCACCGCTTGGAGGACTTCCATTGCTTGGTCTGGCTGGGCGCGCGCTGTAGCCGTCTTTCTCCATTGGCACGGCCGGCTTCAAACGGGCTCCTCCTCCTTTTGCCTTGTCCCAGCGACGCGTTGGGCTCTCACGTCCATCTCACCCTCCGGCACCCAAATGAGCACTACTGGAATCCATAAATTTGCCGTCTGCCTTGCCTTTGCCGTCTTCTCACACATGGCAAAGATCTTCTTTGCCGTCAGCTGGCACAAAGCAGACGGCAAACAATTGGCTGATGGCACAGGTTCTATTTGCCGTCTGCCAGCAGACGACGAAGGCACCAAAGGTAGACGACAAAGGGAAGGCATACGGCTGGAGCCCTCCCCACCCCACCAACCCCTTTGTCGTCTGCCACCCAGCCCTTGCACACGGCAAAGGGGACGCCACCCTAACGGCGCCCAGCCCCCCACCCCACTCCCCTAACGGCTCGCGCCCCCCTCTCTCTCTTGCACTGCCCACCCCCTCTCTCTCTCGCCCTGCCCACCCGCAACCGCCGCCGCCAGCGAAGCCGGTCCGGCCCACCACCCCGCCCCGGCCACCACAACTGCCCCCGCCCCACCCAGCCCCGCTCTGGCCCCCGACGCCCCTGCCCTCGCGGCGCCCCTGCCGCCTCCCACGCCGCCCCCTGCCGCACGCCCCCTATCATCGTCCACCGCCGCCCACGCCGCCCCCTGCTGGTGACTATCTCTTCTTCGTTTTCTTTTTTATTTAGTTAATTAGTTTAGTTAGTTTATTAGGTTAGTTTTTTATTATAGGTTAATTTAGTTAGTTTATTAGGTTAGTTTATTAGACTAATTAGGTTAGTTAGTTAGGTTAGAAGAAAAAAAGAAGAAAAGAAGAAGGAAAAAAATGAAAAATAAAAAAGTAAAAGAAGAAAAGAATTAGAAGAAGAAGGAAAAGAAGAAGAAGAAGAAGAAGAAGAAGAGGAGGAGGAGGATGAGGAGGATGAGGAGAAAGAAGAAGAAGAAGAAGAAGAAGAAGAAGAGGAGGCGAAAGAAGAAGAAGAAGAAGAAGAAGAAGAAGAAGAGGAAGAAGAAAGACCGGTTGGGTGATGACCCACAAGTATAGGGGATCTATCGTAGTCCTTTAGATAAGTAAGATTGTTGAATCCAACGAGGAGCAGAAGGATCTGACAAGTGGTTTTCAGCAAGGTAATATCTGCAGGCACTGAAATTATCGGTAACAAGTAGTTGTGTGGTGAGATGATTCGTAGCAAGCAACAAGTAACAGAAGTAAAAACGATGCAGTGAAGTGGCCCAATCCCTTTTGTAGCAAGGGACAAGCCTGGACAAAGTCATATAGGAGGAAACTTATGATTAACCCCTCTCGCAAGCATCCGCAACTACGAAAGAAGAATTAAGACAAAGTCTAACCATAGCATTAAACTAGTGGATCCAAATCAGCCCCTTACGAAGCAACGCATAAACTAGGGTTTAAGCTTCTGTCACTCTAGCAACCCATCATCTACTTACTACTTCCCAATGCCTTCCTCTAGGCCCAAATAATGGTGAAGTGTTATGTAGTCGACTTTCACATAACACCACTAGAGGAAAAACAACATAAAACACATCAAAATATCGAACGAATACCAAATTCACATGACTACTATTAGCATGACTTATCCCATGTCCTCAAGAACATAAGTAACTACTCACAAAGCATAATCATATTCATGACTAGAGAGGTAATGTGTGGCATAAAGGATCTGAACATAAACTCTTCCACCAAATAATCCAACTAGCATCGACTACAAAGAGTAATTAACACTACTAGCAACCTTACAAGTATCAATCGGAGTCGCGAGACGGAGATTGGTTACAAGAGATGAACTAGCATTTGGAGATGAGATGGTGCTGATGAAGATGTTGATGGTGATGTGTCCCCTCCGTTGAGAGGAGTGTTGCTGATGACGATGGCGATGATTTCCTCCTCCGGGAGGGAAGTTTCCCCGGCAGGATCGTCCTTCCATTGCTCTATATTGGTTCTGCTCAAGTTCCGCCTCGTGGCAGCGGCGAATCCTCTGAAAAGCCTCCTCCTGAATTTTGTCAGAACGAAACCCTTCATATAGCAGAAGAGGGGAGCCAGTGGGCCAGCAGGGAGCCCACAAGCCCCCTAGGCACGGCTAGGGGGGGTGGCCGCGCCTAGCAGGCTTGTGGCCACTTGCTCGCGCCCCTCTGGCACTTCTTCGGCCCAGTATTTTTTTTATATTCCCGAAAAAATCCATGTTGATTTTCACGTCTTTTGGAATTGCGCAGAATAGGCATCTCAAATTTGCTCCTTTTTCAGGCCAGAATTCCACGTGCCGGCATTCTCCCTCTTCATGTAAACCTTGCAAAATAAGAGTGAAAAGGCATAAGTATTGTACCGTGAAGTGAAATAACATCCGAAAAAGAAATAAATATCAACATGAAAGCATGATGCAAAATGGACGTATCAACTCCCGCAAGCTTAGACCTCGCTTGTCCTCAAGCGAAAGCCGAGCTCAATAAATATGCCCACATGTTTAGGGAGAGAGGTGTCGACAAAACAAGATACGAACATACATGCATCATGATCATGATCAGAACAGCAATACCAACATATAATCTCTCATGCTAAAGTGAAAATTCCTTCACAATGAAAACTATGGATAAAGAACCTTACCGAGAATTAGCAACCGATAACCTTTAGTCATTGAAGCAATTGCAATTTATCACAACATCAGAAAGAGTCAAATAAGAGCTTGTAAAGCAAATACACATACTCAATCATCTTTTCGTTCTCTACAATTTCTACAACTCACGTGGTACTTATGAGATCAAAGTTTCAGTTGGACACAGAGAAAGATAGGGGCTTATAGTTTTGCCTCCCAACTGCTTACCTCAAGGGTAATGTTAACAATAATAATTCATGAATACTTACCTCCAAGTTGAAATATGAATATAGATCTTTCCCAAGCATCTGACGTTAGCCAAGATAAAGGCGAAATAAGGAATTGGTGAAGATCACCATGACTCTTTCAAGGGCAAGAAGTAAAGGTACAAGATAGGCCCTTCGCAGAGGGAAGCATAGGTTGTCATGCGCTTTTGAGGTTTAGATGCGTGTTCTCTTAGTACGGAGGAACGTCACTTTATATTGCCTCCTGTGATAAAGAACTTTATTATGCAGTCTGTCGCTTTTATGTCTTCCTCATCACAGGTTCATAGAAAGCTTATTTGCCACACACTAATAGACCATACATATTAGGAAGAAATTTTTATTGCTTGCACCGATGACAACTTACTTGAGGGATCTTATTCAATCCATAGGTAGGTATGGTGGACTCTCATGGCAAAACTGGGTTGAAGGTTTATGGATGCACAACTAGTATCTCTACTTGGTGCGGGAGTTTTGGCTAATATGAGGTGGAAGCAATCGTCGCATGATAAGGGATCTCTAATCATATAACATTGTTCAGAACCAAGGAAACACAATTCATTATGTCATGTTCCTTGTCCAATATCTACTTCTAAGCATGTAATAGTTTAGTGAGTGTTCACAATCATAGATGGTGTCAAAGATGATATATTTATATGTGAACCTCTCCTTCTTTATCACTTCCTATTAATTACAACAATGACCAAGGTCTACGTTTGTCTATCCTCAACAAGTTTCAATCATCATCCTTTTTATATGTGAATCCATCACTTTCCATAAGATCATTACATGATCTTTCATGCTTTTGTTCTTTTCTCACTCTTTTGATCATGAAAAGAGGCAAATCCCTCAACTAAGACACTCTTTATGATATGGCTCACGAGCTCGAATACATCGGGGGTGACACAAACCAAAACTCAACACTAAAACACTAAGACTTTTATTCTACTAGAGAAAGAGAAAACTGAAAAGGAACAAACTAAAACAAAGGTAAAGGCAAAAGATGTGATGGTCATACGATACCGGGGCAACTCCCCCAGGCTTGGCACAAGACAAGGGGATTGCCCATACCCATGCTCAATTGTCTTACTTTGGCGGTGAAGGTGGTGGAGTTGTTGCAGAGGCCTTGACCTTGTTTAATTTCCACTTGAGCATAAAATTCTGCTCCCTCAGATCATCATTTTCCTCTTCAAGACTTAACACTCTTTGGCATAGTTCATGCTTACTCTCCTGCAAGAAACGAGAAGGGATAAACAGAGTCTTAGGCTTCTTCCTTGAGTCAGGGAGGATCGACTTCTTGAAGTCCACATGGGTGTTTCCAGGTGGAGGTAGAGGAGCCTCCTCCTCGTCGGAACTTGCTCCTTCCTCCCCCTTGGCTTCATAATCTCTTTCCTCATCAGTGGTCCAGCCATAACGATCCAAGTCCCCATAGACCTTGGGGTTAGCAAGGTAATCAGCCACATAGTTCTCCCCCTATGAATCCTGAGAAGACATCTTGACCTAAATCTGCGGCAGAAAATAGGCTCGAAACGAAAACAGAGGAAAATCGCGTGATACAAGGGTCAGACCTTACGGCAGAATATATAATGATTTTTTCCAGACCAGAAGGAGTACTACGCACGAAAACGGAGTCCGGGAGGCACACGAGGTGCCCACAAGCCCCCAGGCGCGGCCAGGGGGTGGGTCCGCGTCTGACAGGCTTGTCGCCTCCTCGCGCACTTTCCGGACTACTTCCAATTTTTCTATTTTTTCAAAAATTCCAAAACGGAGAAAAATTCCTAGTGGAAAAGTTTTGGAGTCTGTTTTCTTGCCGAATCACATACCTCTTCATTTTCCGAGTCTAAAACAGGCTGATAAATATCCGTTAGGTATTCTTCCAGAGTTATGGTATTGATGATATTGCTTTCAACATTTATGGGAATACGTGAGATATAATGCTTGATTCTCTGCCCATTTACAACTCTCGGACAATTAGCTTCCGTGTTGTTGATCTTGATAGCACCAGAACGATATACTTCCTCAATAATATAGGGACCTTCCCATTTAGAGAGAAGCTTGCCTGCAAAAAATCTTAAACGAGAATTATATAGCAAGACATAATCACCTACATTGAACTCACGATTTTGTATCCTCTTATCATGCCACCTCTTAACCTTTTCTTGGAACAACTTGGCATTTTCATATGCCTGAGCTCTCCATTCATCAAGCGAGCTAATGTCAAATAACCTCTTCTCACCAGCAAGTTTGAAATCAACGTTGAGCTCTTTGATTGCCCAATAAGCTTTATGCTCTAGCTCAAGAGGTATATGACATGCTTTACCGTACACCATTTTGTACGGAGACATGCCCATGGGATTCTTATAGGCAGTTCTATAAGCCTACAGTGCATCATCGAGCTTCTTAGACCAATTCTTTCTAGACCTGTTGACAGTCTTTTGCAGAATTAGTTTAATTTCTCTATTGCTTAGCTCTACTTGACCACTGGACTGAGGGTGATAGGGGGACGCAATTCTATGGTCGACATCGTACTTAGCAATCGTTTTACGGAAAGCACCATGAATGAAATATGAACCCCCGTCAATCATTAGATATCTAGGGACTCCAAATCTAGGGAAGATAACTTCTTTAAGCATCCTAATAGATGTGTTGTGATCAACACTACTAGCGAGGATAGCTTCTACCCACTTAGTGTCGTAATCAACAACAACTAAGATGTGAGTATACCCGTTGGATTTTGGAAACGGTCCCGTATAATCAAAGCCCCAAACATCAAATGGTTCAATGACAAGTGACTAGTTCATAGGCATTTCCTAACGTTTACCGATATTACCTACTCTTTTACATTCGTCACAAGACAATACAAACTTAAGGGCATCCTCGAAGAGAGTGGCCCAACAGAAACCTGATTGCAATACCTTGTGTGCAGTTCTATCTCCCGCATGGTGTCCTCCGTAGTCCTCGGAGTGACACTTCTGTAGGATCTGTCCCTGTTCATGTTCAGGTACACAACGTCTAATAACACCATCTACTCCTTCTTTATAAAGGTGAGGATCATCCCAAAATTAATGTCTCAAGTCAAAGAAGAATTTCTTCTTTTGCTGGTATGTGAAACTAGGTGGTATATATTTGGCAACGATATAGTTTGCATAATCAGCATATCACGGTGCACTACGTGAATTATTGATGACATTCAGTTCCTCACCGGGAAAGCTATCATCAATAGGTTGTGGGTCATCAAGAACGTTCTCTAACCTAGACAAGTTATCTGCTACGGGGTTATCAGCACCCTTCATGTCGACAACGTGCAAATCAAATTCTTGTAGCAAGAGAACCCATCTGATAAGTCTAGGTTTAGCGTCCTTCTTCTCCATGAGGTACTTAATAGCAGCATGATCAGTGTGAATAGTGACTTTGGAATCAGCTATGTAAGACCTGAACTTTTCACATGCAAACACGACTACTAAAAACACCTTTTCCGTAGTAGCATAGTTTCTTTGGGCACTGTCTAGAGTTTTACTAGCATAGTGAATAACATTCAACTTCTTATCAACTCTTTTCCCTAGGACAACACCAACAGCATAATCACTAGCATCACACATGATTTCAAAAGGTAAGTTCCAATCAGGTGGTTGAACAATATGTGCAGTTATCAAAGCCTTCTTAAGTATTTCTAAGGCTTCCTCACAATCATCGTCAAAAACAAAAGGAATATCCTTTTGCAAGAGATTGGTAAGAGTCCTAGAAATCTTAGAGAAGTCTTTAATGAACCTCCTATAGAAACCAGCATGACCAAGGAAACTTCTTATACCTTTGATATCTGTGAGGTATGGCATTTTCTCGATCGCATCAACCTTAGCCTTATCGACTTTAATACCTCTTTCAGAAATTTTATGTCCTAAGACGATGCCTTCATTGACCATAAAGTGGAACTTCTCCCAATTCAAGAAAAGATTGGTGTCTTTACATCTCTGCAAGACTCGATCAAGGTTGCTGAGGCAATCATCAAAGGAAGACCCGTAAACGAAGAAGTCATCCATGAAAACCTCAACAATCTTTTCACAAAAGTCAGAGAATATAGCCATCATACATCTTTGAAAGGTGGCAGGTGCATTACATAAGCCAAAAGGCATACGTCTATAAGCAAAGGTACAGAAAGGGCAGGTGAAAGTGGTTTTCTCCTGATCAGAATAACCGTCTAGAAAGCAGAAGTGTGTGTGTTTAGACAGTCTTTCTAGCATTTGGTCGATAAAAGGCAAAGGGTAATGATCTTTCCTAGTGGCTTTATTCAATTACCTAAAATGGATCACCATACTATAGCGAGTAATAATCCTCTGTGGGATCAATTCATCCTTATCATTAGGGACAACGGTAATGCCTCCCTTCTTAGGGACGCAATGCACCGGACTCACCCAATCACTATGAGCAACAGGATAGATGATACCCGCTTCCAGGAGCTTTAGTATTTCTTTTCTCACTACTTCTTTCATCTTAGGATTTAATCTCCTTTGACGATCAGCAACTGGTTTGGAATCAGGATCAGTTTTAATCTTGTGCTGGAATAGAGTGGGACTAATGCCCTTAAGATCATCAAGAGTATATCCAATACCAGCATGGTGCTTTCTGAGAGTTTTTAGTAACTTCTTTTCTTCATGCTCTGAGAGGCTAGCACTAATAATAACTTGATATATCTCTTTTTCATCAAGATAAGCATACTTACGAGTATCAGGCAACTGTTTAAGCTCGAACACAGGATCCCCAAGAAGTTCAACATGCAAATTATTCTTAAGGATATGATATTGTTCTAAGACAGCCCTATCTATCTCATCCCTTTCATCCATATGCATATCATTTTCATGCTCAAGCAAGTATTGCTCTAAGGGATCAGTAGGAGGCACGGCAATAGAAGCCAAGGCAATAGTTTCATCCTTACTGGGCAACTCTTTTTCATGAGGTTGTCTACCAAACTTGGAGAAATTGAACTCCTGTGACACACCTTCAAAGCCAACAGTGACAGTTTGCTTCTCACAGTCAATATGAGCATTGACGGTATTGAGAAAAGGTCTACCAAATATGATGGGACAAAAACTATCTTGAGTGGTAGCAAGAACGAGGAAATCAGCAGGATACTTCGTTTTACCACACCAGACTTCAACATCCCTAACAATTCCCACAGGGCAGATAGTATCTCTATTGGCAAGCTAAATAGTGACATCAATAGGTTCTATATCAATAGGTGCAATCTCGTCTTTAATTTCATCATATTAGGATTGAGGTATTGCACTAACACTAGCACCCACGTCACACAAACCGTGATAATAATGATCTCCTATCTTAACAGAAACAACAGGCGTGCCAACAACAGGCCTATGTTTATCTCTAGCGTGAGGTTTAGAAATTCTAGCAGCATCTTCACAGAAGTGAATATTATGTCCCTCAACATCATTGGACAAGAGATCTTTGATAATAGCAATGCTAGGTTCAACTCTAATTTGCTTAGGGGGTGTAGGTGTTCTAATGTAGCCTCTACGTATCACAGTTGAAGCTTTAGAATGATCCTTTATCCTAACAGGGAAAGGTGGTTTCTCAATGTAAGCACTGGGAACAGAAGGATCATTATAGGCAATGACTTTCTCTTCAGCTGGATTGGGTTTAACTACATTGACTTCTAAAGGAGGATGATATTTAAACCACTTCTCTTTGGGGTGATCAATATGAGCAGCAAATGATTTACACAATGAAGATACTATCTGAGAGTCAAGTCCATACTTAGCGCTAAAATCACAAAATTTATATTTTTCAACAAAGGATTTAATGCAATCAAACTTGAAATTCATACCTGACTCCTTACCTTCATTAAGCTCTCAATCTTCAGAGTTGCGTTTAATTCTCTCCAATAAATTCCATTTGAATTCAATATCTCTCTTCATAAAAGAACAGGTACAAGAAGTGTCAAGCATGGTGCAATCATCATGAGAAAGCTGAGCATAGAAGTTCTGAATGATAATATCTCTCGAGAGCTCATGGTTGGGGCATGAATATAACATTGATTTAAGCCTCCCCCAAGCTTGACAGATGCTTTCTCTGTCACGAGGAAAAAATTATAAATATAATTCCGATCACGATGTACTAGATGCATAGGATAAAACTTTTGATGAAATTCCAATTTCAACCGATTGTAGTTCCATGATCCAGTATCATCACATAGCCTATACCATGTCAACGCCTTATCCCTCAAAGATAAGGGAAAGACCTTCTTCTTGACCTCATCCTCGGGCAAACTTGCAAGCTTAAATAAACCACAAACTTCATCTACATAGATTAGATGCAAGAATGGATGTGATGTTCCATCTCCTGTAAAAGGATTAGCCAGCAGTTTCTCAAGCATACCCGAAGGAAATTCAAAGCAAATATTTTCAGTAGGTGCAGCAGGTTGAGGAGCAACTCTTTGTGCTTCCGTTCGAGGTGAAGATACCCCGAACAAGCCCCTCAAAGGATTAGTTTCCATAGTGACAAGTGACAATAAATTTCAGCACACTATATGAATGTTTCCTTACCAAGATCCACGTACCAAAGGAGCTTCACTCCCCGGCAATGGCGCTAGAAAAGAGTCTTGATGACCCACAAGTATAGGGGATCTATTGTAGTCCTTTCGATAAGTAAGAGTGTCGAACCCAACGAGGAGCAGAAGGATCTGACAAGTGGTTTTCAGCAAGGTAATATCTGCAGGCATTGAAATTATCGGTAACAAGTAGTTGTGTGGTGAGATGATTCATAGCAAGCAACAAGTAACAAAAGTAACAACGGTGCAGAAAAGTGGCCCAATCCCTTTTGTAGCAAGGGACAAGCCTGGACAAAGTCTTATAGGAGGAAAAAACGCTCCCGAGGACACACGGGAATTTCTGTCATGCTAGTTTTCATCATGTTCATATGACTCTCGTTCGTTACTTTGATAGTTCGATATGTGGGTGGACCGGCGCTTGGGTACTGCCCTTACTTGGACAAGCATCCCACTTATGATTAACCCCTCTCGCAAGCATCCGCAACTATGAAAGAAGAATTAAGACAAAGTCTAACCATAGCTTTAAACTAGTGGATACAAATTAGCCCCTTACGAAGCAACGCATAAACTAGGGTTTAAGCTTCTATCACTCTAGCAACCCATCATCTACTTACTACTTCCCAATGCCTTCCTCTAGGCCCAAGTAATGGTGAAGTGTTATGTAGTCGACGTTCACATAACACCACTAGAGGAAAAACAACATACAACACATCAAAATATCAAACGAATACCAAATTCACATGACTACTATTAGCATGACATATCCCATGTCCAGTGGAACATAAGTGAAAGTGCGTTATATCGACTAGAGGGGGGTGAATAGGAGATTTTTAGAATTTCATCACTGAGGAAATTCCTTTCGAGGAAATTCCTCACTGATGACTAACTTACAGCGGAAACAGTAAAGGATCAGACGTGCAAACGTTCACACCAGTAGTATTTCAGAGTGAAGAATGTCAAAACAGATTGCACAGTAAGCAGGCACGCAGAATACAGATGATGATTAACTATTGTGAAGAATTTGGGGTTGAGGAAATTGAGAGAAAGTCTTCAACAAATTCTTCAAACAGTCACAGTGAAAGTCATCAACACATAATACAAAGAAAGTAAAGAGTTGAGGAATTAGACCCCGATTCTCAGAGAAGATAGTCGTTGATGACCCAGTTCCAACTGTTGTGACAGTTGTAATTCTGGTTTGGAGCGGCTTGGTATTGAAACCAAAGGACACCCAGTCCCGGGACACACAGTCCCTACCATATTCTCCTTGAGCTAAGGACACACAGTCCTCGCCCAACACTCGTGGTAAGTCTTCAGGGCAGACTTCCAAACCCTCACAAACTCGGTCACCCGGCGATCCACAATTGACTGCTGGATTGCTCTAGACCATGACGCCTAACCGTCTGGAGGATGCACAGTCCTCAAAGGTAAAAGGCTTCAGTCCCACACAGGAACAACTTCTTCAGTGATGCTCAATCACTAGGTTTGGTTTGTGGTTTCGGTGGGTGGTGTATTTCCTCACTGATGAATTACTCTCGAAGGCTCTAAGGAATTTGGGTTGCTCTTATGACAAGTGTCAGTTTCTAACGGAGCAGCCAACCAGCTAGTGGTTGTGGGGGGTGGCTATTTATAGCCTGGGAGCATCCCGACATGATTTGACACTAATGCCCTTAAATAATATGCCCGTTGGAGTGGATAAGACCAGTGACTTGGCGTGGTTATCGAAACGGTCGGGACCCTCAACTATGAGAGTCCTCATGTCACTCACATTCCTCACTTGAGGCTTTTGGTAGGATTAGGCTTGGGTTGAGCATCATGAGGAAATCCATTCCATAGTGTTACTTTGACCCCCTTTAACAGTACGGTGTTCCTATTCATCAAATGCGAAGAAAGTAAAACAGAAAACGTAAATCTTCACGCTTCAATTTCTTCAGAATGATTTTCTTCAGGAACCAGCGGTCTTCTCAATATCAATGTCTTCATGAGGAATATCAATTTCATCTCAGATTCCTCGCGATTCATTTCTTCAGCTTCAGACCAATTTCTTCAACTGAAGATATACATTTTTAGGGGTCGATATTCTTCAAATATCTCAAACTCCTCAATGACTTATAGATCATGTGTACACTTATAAACACATTAGATACTTAACCTATAAGTCTTCAAACCAACAAAATCACTAAGGGGCACTAGATGCACTTACAATCTCCCCCTTTTTGGTGGTTGATGACAATTAGGTTAAGTCTTCAAGAGGGATCAAAAATATGGAGTGTAAATACTCATTTGAGGAATTTTGAAAACAAGATTCACAGAGACTCCCCCTGAAGATGTGCATACCTTGAGGATTTTGCTTTTATAGCAGATGCACATTGATGATTTATATCATGGAGATCTCCCCCTGAGTCTTGTAAATCATGCATAGATATAACATATCATATGAAGAAAATGAAGATGCATGATGGCAAATGGTATCTGACGAATTCCAGCATGCGTACATTAAAACTTGAGGAATAAGCATGCGAACAAAAAACGTTCAAAAGCGTCAGAGTACCATCGGGCTTAAGTTACAACTCATTACATAAAAACTTCAAAAGAACCAAGAGTTTGTAACTTAAATATAGTTCATAAGCCCCAAAAATATCCCGCTTGAAGACTAACTCTCGAGTTTCTCCCCCTTTGTCATCAAGTGACAAAAAGGGACAAACTGAGGACTAACGCGTGTGAAGACTTCATTTCTTGGCGGTTGATGAAGAGCCGTGACGCTTCTTGGGGGTAGTCTTCTTCCTTGGGCCGGTTGCTGTGTCGAGTTGTTCCTCATCATATTCAGTAGTGCGGAATGAAGAAAAGGAGATGTCTTCAAGGTCTGGCACTGGAATGGGCCTGAACTTCCTCTTGGGAGGCCACGACCAGTCAAAGTCCTGCTCAAAGTTCATTTCTTCAAGCTCAGTCTGGGTATTCAGATGTGCAAGTGTAGCCCAGGTGTGATCGAAAACCTCATGCAGATAGTGATGATTAAGCTTCACAGAGTTCTGAGTTTCAGTGAGGGTTTTCACAATGGCACCAAACTGGCGTTTGACCCATTTGTGGTTGCGATCCACCTTCTGGCGAAGACTGAGGAGGAGCTCTCTGGTATTCAGCACGCGAGGAGGAACTGGGCTTGGTGGACGAGTCTCAGTATTGTCCCATGAAGAATATGCTTTTGGCTCTCTGAACTGGCCATCAAGGGGCCTGCTGCCTTCTTCAATCACAGATTTTCCTTTTCCGTCAATGGGCTCAAAAGTCTTCTTGTTGACCCTGATAGGAGGCATATACCCAACATGGTTTTGACAATCAGCATGAAAGTTGATGCATGTCCTTGTCCTGATGAATATCATGATCCATGGGGCATAAATCTTGTGGTCATAGGGGCACATGGCATTGTCAGCCAAAGTCCGCAAGAAGAAATCATGGATATTAATAGGAATACCATGAATGATGTTGAAGAGGATATTCTTCATGAGGCCTACAACATCTTCTTCATCGTCATGGCCTTTGATTGGCGCAAGCACACTGCAGAGGATTCTGTAGACAGACCGTGGTGTGTACTTGAGCTCATGGACGAGGAATGTGGTTCTTGAGGATTTTCCTGCAGCCAAAGGCTTCATGAGGACTTCCATCATTCCATTTGAGGGAATTGGTACGGGCAATTCTCTGAGGAGTTCAGAAGCCGGAGCTTTGTAGTGAGTATTTTAGGACATCAAGTCGAACACCCAAGTGTTGATGTCATCAGCGTTGACAGAGATGTGCAGAGTTGCATAGAACTGAAGAATAAGCTCACTATTCCAATCTGGTATGTCTGAGCACATAGGGAGCAAACCTGCATCGTGGAGTACACTGAGGACTGGTTCCAGGAAGGGTATTGCTTCAATCTCAACATGAGGAATGTGCCTGTGCTGGAATATCTTGTTGCGGCCACAGAGCACTCAGGAATAGTAGTTCATCTGAGTTCTTGTCCAAAACTTCAGATGCCTCATTTGAGGCTTGTCATAAGGGTTCTCTCCGATGAAATACTTGCGTTCTTCAAAGAAATCTTCTTTCTGAAACTTTGGACGCTTGGAGAATGGCTGGCGCTGAACTTTCTTAAGATTCTGCTGAGGAATGGGAGGGGAAACAACCATGGCAGTCTCTGGGTTGAGAACAATGAATTCATTGTCTTGAGCGGGTACATTTTCTTCAGCTTTGTCCTCGGGTTGAGGAATTTCATCAGCTGGTACTTCTTGCTGGGGAGATGATGCTTGTTCTGGCTAGGCTTCAGGCTGAGGAATTTCTGCTTCTTTCTCAGCTTGAGGAGTTGGGTCAGCCTGTTCCTCATCTTGAGGAGTCTTCTCAGAATGTATATTTTCCTCAGCTTGTTTTTCTTCAGCTGGCTTTGTGGCAGAAGTAGTCTCATCAGCTGATGCTTGAGTGGTCTCTGTCTGAGGAATGAGGGGTTGAGGACTGTCATCAATCTAGATTTCCTCATCAGTGTGTTCCTCAGAGGCGACATCCTTCATTTCCTCATCAGTCCTTGTAGCTGGGTCATCAATGATGACCATCTCATATGAGGGGGCGACATTTAGAGGTACTGGATCCAGAGGTGCAGTTTCTTCAGTTTCTTTGAGGCGCTTTGCCTCTGTCATTTCTACTGCTGAGGAGGCTTTTCTCTTCTTTGCTTCCTTTTCAGCAGCTCTTGTCTTCTTCGCGTCTGATGTAGACGGGATTATCTTCTTCACCTTTGAAGCTTTTGGTGAAGGTGTTCTTTCTGCAGATTCTTCAGCTGGTAGTGAGGAACCAGCTGGAACAGAGTCATCAGCCTGCTTTGATGAAGCAGCTGGATCAGGAGCAGTCTCATCAGTCGTTGTAATTTCATCAGTTGCAGTCTCCGTGATGATTTCTTCAATGGCCGGTTCATCAGCACGGCGCTCCTGGTGTTCTTCCTCAGCTTGAGGAGTTTCCTCCTCATCAGGAGATGCATCTACTGGCTGCTCAACCAGGGACTGAGGAGTTGGTGCTGGTGGTGCTTTTCTCTTGTTGTAGTCATCAACAACACTAGTGGCTAGCTTGATGAAATTGCGCTTGATGCCTTTGCAATCTGACAGTTTGTCATACTTGTCAGTCAATACTTGCAGCTCTGCTTGGGTTGACACCAGTGCATCAGGAGTCAGCTTGAGGAGATTCTGCCTGAGGAATTTCTCCTTTTTGGCCTTTGCAATCTTTGCCTGCCTGGCCTGCTGTTCCTTCCACTTGGCTTCATTTATGAAGGTAGCCACCATGTGGCTGATGCCAGGAGGAAGTTTCAAATCATCAATGGGTGTGTTTGGGTCCTCATACCATATATTGATGTAGTCGAGGAGGACCTTGGGGTCCATGGCCAGAGGAATAGCACTGCCTGATGCTTGTGCTACCCGTTCTTGCTTGTTCCTGATGATGGCTTGTAGGGTTTCATCATCATAATCATCACTTCCCTCTGATGCAGAGGGGACTACGATGATTTTGATGGGGCTGGGCAGAGGTGCAGGTTGAGCAGTTGTCGAAGTCTTCACAAGTGGTGTTGAAGACTTTGTCTCCGAGCTAGCTGCAGCTGGGACTGAGGAGCTGGAGCTGGCGGTCGGAGGCTTCACGACATGCTTCTGTACTGGTTTTTCTTGAGGCTTTGGAGGTGGAGCTGAGGATTTTGGTGCAGAGGAGATTGGTGCTGAGGGTTTTGGCGCTGATGGTTTCGGTGCTGAAGGTTTTGGAACTGAGGGTTTTGGAGCTGAGGGTTTTGGAGCTGAGGGTTTTGGAGCTGAGGGTGTTTTGATAGAAGCTTGAACAGACTTCTCTTGAGGCTTTAGAGCCCTTTGCTTTGTTGGCACAGACTGCGTGTGAGGAATCTCTGAGCTTGAGGTTTCTGCCACTGAGGAATTAGCAGCACCGGAGGCAGCAGCTGGGGATTCATTGAATTTCCTTACTGTAGCTTCAGCTTGCTTCTTGAGCTTGGCCAGATGCCTTTCTTACTCATCTGGGTAGTCATCAATTGTCATAAGACTTGAGGGATGTGCTACTTGATGATCCTCAAGTGGGGCCCTTCTGCTAGGAGGCTTCAAAGCGAATTTCTTCGCATATTTTGGAGTCACAAACCTGTACTCCTTCCATTCCTTCGCCCATCTGCGTTCAATCTTCTGCAGCCTTATCTTTCTCCTGGCCATTGTCTCATGTTCTTCATCAGGCGTACAATAGTCCAAGTATATGTCCTCAGGAATATCAGCAACTGTGTTCTGCTCCAGTTTCTTTCCTCCCTTCTGTTTTCTCTCTTCCTCCATTTTCTTCAGTCGAGGAATTTGCTGATGAATTTGAACTCTTGAGGATTCTGATGAGCCTTGAAGAGTTTCTTCCAGAAACGCTGCAAATGAGTTAATGTGATGAGAACCGAGAGATTCATCAGCTGACATGTGTGTACCTGTGAACAGAGTATAGTTGCGAGGAATTTGGAGAGGTCATATGCATTCTCAAATTTGAAGAAAATGAAAAAGTTTGACAGTTTGAGGAATATAACCAGTGGTTGAGGAATTTGCCTAAGCATACTGTTCTTGGGTTCCAGAGTTGTACAGATCCGAAAATTCGCACAATTGAGGAATCTCGTGAAAATCTTAGATGCTTAGCTAGTTCATCAATGATTGCGGCGATAGGTAGTGTTTGAGGAATCATGTGCGCATCGTATCTTGAGGAAAAACAGATTTCACATAGAAGAGGTAAAATTTCAGATCTAATCTGCTGTAAAAATGGGATATATTTACCATGGAAGGTGCGAACGAAGAACATAGAAGTAGTGTTGGAGAGGCTCTTCGGTCAAGTGTGCAATGCACCCTAACTTGGCGGCAGAGGACGTCTACGGCGGCGGCGGACGTAGATGGTCCGACTCCGGCGTGATTCTGGCGATGAAAAGGTCGAGGCAGTGCAACTCTTCCTTACCGGCGACAAGACTACCAGCGGTGGCGCTAGGGTTTGGTGGAGTGTGTTGTGGAAGGAGAGCGATGAGGCAAAGAAGAGGATACCGAGGGGGATAAGGACATATTTATAGCCCAGAAGTTAATCTTTGGCGCGAAAGTTTCGGACCAGATAGCCCCTGCCTCTACGTCTCCATAGGACACGTGTAGCTCCCGTATGATGCGGTGGAGATAGTGGAGAACGTGGTTATCCAATCGTGGGAAGTGGGGGTTCAGTTACTGTTTCTTTAAAGAAAATAATTTTTTTTAAGATTTGAGGATTTTCGTTACAAAATCATCAGCTGACAAAGATGCAGTGAGGATTTTGAACAAAGTTTCAAGTAGAACGCATATGAAGAATTGAATAGACTGGATAAGTATAGCATAGAGGGAAAGTAGGGTCCGATCAGATTCACTTAGCAGAAACATCAACTTGAAGAAATAGCAATAAGTGAATGTTGTTGAGGACTAGAAATCACAGTCTACCTAGGCAAATGAAAGTCATCAAGTGTTTTTGAAGATTTTGTAATAGATCATCACAATGAAGAATAACTGTTTTGAAGAAAAATGCATTGTGAGGAAATTGATCATTTGAAGAAAATCAACTTGAGGAATTTCACATTGGGCGGTGGCGTTACCCACCATATAAGAATGTTGATTACAGACGCCGCGTACAATTGTCGTAGGGCCCTGAGAATCAATTTCTTCGTTAATTTCTTCACATTCAGAGTGACTTTCTTCACCAGTTGAAGAAAATCGTTTCATCATGTGTTGCACATCTAAGTCATCAACTTTGCATAAGTGTTAGGATGTGTGCATGTTTTTACAAAACATTTGAAGACTCTAAGATATTTAGCTCACACCGCAACTTGCAAAACCTTTTCTCATCCAAGGGCTTAGTGAAGATATCTACCAGTTGATCATCAGTCTTCACATGGTCGATGAGGATATTGCCCTTGAGGACATGGTCCCGAAGAAAATGATCACGAATCTGGATGTGCTTGGTCTTCGAGTGTTGTACTGGGTTGTATGCAATCTTGATAGCACTCTCATTGTCACAGTAGAGAGGCACATTCTTCATGTTGATGCCGTAGTCCTTGAGGGTTTGCTTCATCCATAGCAATTGAGCACAGCAAGAACCAACAACAATGTACTCAGCTTCGGCAGTGGAGAGTGATACGCAGTTCTGCTTCTTTGAGGACCAGCAAACTAGTGATCTTCCGAGGAAATGGCATGTGCCAGAAGTTGACTTGCGATCCACACGGTCACCAGCATAGTCTGAATCAGAATACCCTACCAGATGAAGATTGGAGCCCTTGGGATACCATAATCCTAGTGTTGGTGTGTGAGCTAAGTATCGAAGAATATGTTTCACAGCCTTATGGTCTGATTCCTTCGGTTTTGCTTGAAAACGTGGACACATGCAAACACTAAGCATTATATCTGGCCTAGATGCACATAGATACAATAAAGAGCCAATCATAGAACGGTATACCTGCTGATCGAAATCTTTACCATTTTCATCAGTGCCGAGGTGGCCCTTGGTAGGCATTGGAGTCTTGGCACCTTTGCATTCGTGCATGTCGAATTTCCTCAGAACATCCTTGAGGTATTTCTCCTCTGATATGAAGATTCCATTGCTTTGTTGACGAATTTGAAGAACTAAGAAGAATTTCAGCTCCCCCATCATGGACATGTGATATTCTTCACTCATCATGTAGGCAAATTCATCACTGTATCTTTTGTCAGTACAGCCAAATATGATATCATCAACATATATTTGACATACAAACAGCTCATTATCATAGGATTTTGTGAAAGGAGTTGGATCGAGTGAACCAGGTTTGAAGCCTTTCTTCATGAGGAATTCCTTCAATTTATCATATCATGCCCGAGGGGCTTGCTTGAGGCCATACAGAGCCTTTTTGAGTCTGAAGACTTTCTCTGGATTCTTTGGATCCTCATAACCTGGGGGCTGAGCAACATATACTTCTTCCTCAAGCTTACCATTGAGGAATGCACTTTTCACATCCATTTGATATAAGGTGATGTTATGATGATTAGCATAAGCAAGTAGTATTCGAATAGATTCAAGTCTAGCAACAGGTGCAAAAGTTTCATCGAAATCTATTCCTTCAACCTGAGTGTAGCCTTGAGCTACAAGTCGTGCCTTGTTCCTCACCACTTGACCGTCCTCATCTTTCTTGTTTCGGCAAATCCACTTGGTTCCGATGATGTTATGCTTGCGAGGATCTGGTCGTTTGATGAGCTCCCATACGTCATTCATCTTGAATTGAAGAAGTTCGTCTTGCATGGCTTGGATCCACTCCGGTTCCAGAAAAGCCTCAACTACTTTTGAGGGTTCTGTGATGGATACAAAGGAAAAATGCCCACAAAAGTTAACTAAGTGTGAAGCTTTTGAGCGAGTGAGAGGACCTGGCGCGTTGATGTCGTTGAGGATTTTGTCAAGTTCTACTTCGTTTGCAATCCTCGGATGTGCTGGTTGAGGATTTTGTCTGGGCTGAGGAGGTGGTGCTGTTGCAATTTCCTCAGGAGCATCTTCTTGGTTTTTATCGGCGATGGGGATCGTTTCTTCACCAATTTCCTCAGTGGGGACAATGTCTTCAGTAGGGTTAAGCTTTATCGCTTCCTCAGGAGACACCTTATCTGGATCAGAAGGCAATTGCTCTCTTTGCGAGCCATTAGTTTCATCGAACCACACATCTATAGTCTCAACAACTTTGTTGTGATAGTTGTTGAAGACTCTGTAAGTGTGCGAGTCCTTTCCATAACCGAGCATAAAACCTTCATGTGCCTTAGGTGCAAATTTTGAGCTATGGTGAGGATCTCTAATCCAGCATTTTGCACCGAAGACTTTGAAATAACTTACATTGGGTTTCTTGTCAGTGAGGAGTTCATATGAGGTTTTCTTGAGCAATTTGTGAAGATATACCCTGTTGATGATATGGCATGCAGTGTTGATTGCTTCAGGCCAGAAGCGACGAGGAGTCTGATATTCTTCAAGCATAGTTCTTGCCATGTCAACCAGAGTCCTGTTCTTCCTTTCGATGACACCATTCTGCTGAGGAGTATAAGGAGCAGACAATTCGTGAGTAATACCAAGTTCATCAAGATAATCATCAAGACCAGTGTTTTTGAACTCGGTTCCATTATCACTCCTGATGTGTTTGATCTTGATGCCAAAGTTCGTCGAGGCCCTTGAAGAAAATCGTTTGAAGATTTCCTGCACTTCAGTTTTATACACTATGATATGCACCCAAGTATATCTGGAATAATCATGAACTATGACGAAGCCATATAAAGATGCTGCATTGGTTAGTGTGGCATAGTGAGTAGGTCCAAATAAATCCATATGAAGCAATTCGAATGGACGTGTAGTAGTCATGATGGTTTTAGAGGGATGCTTGGATCTGGTCATTTTCCTAGATTCACAAGCACCGCAGAGATGGTCCTTGAGGAATTTGACTGATTCGATGCGGATGACATGCTTCTTCTTTGCAAGCGTGTGCAGATTCCTCATGCCGGCATGACCTAATCTTCGGTGCCACATCCATCCTTATGAGGTTTTTGCTATTAAGCAAGTGGCTGGTTGAGGACCTGTAGAGAAATCAACAATGTACAAATCCCCTCTTCTTACACCTTCGAAGACTTTGGATCTGTCAGATTCCATGATGACTACACATCTATATCTACCAAAGATAACAATCATATCAAGATCACAAAGCATCGAGACTGACATGAGGTTAAAACCAAGGGATTCAACAAGCATCACTTTGTCCATATGCCTATCCTTGGAAATAGCTACTTTGCCAAGTGCCAATACCTTGCTTTTACCTTTGTCAGCATATGTGATTTGCTTCAGAGGTGATGGAGTTAGTGGCATATTCATCAGTAGGCTTTTATCACCAGTCATGTGATGTGTGCAGCCACTACCGAGAACCCACTCAGTATTTTTGGGTTTGTCATCCTGCAGATGAATTAGTACAGCTTACCATCTCATATGCTTCAAATTTGAAGAATATGATACTAATTTCATCAGTTCAGTAATTTCATCATAACAGAAATGTAAGGACGTGTGAAATATTTCTATTTCATCAATCATTAGCTTGCGTCCTATCAAGCATTTCCTCAGGTTTCCAGCAAATTCTTCAGATGATGATTTTCATCTGGAGACCTGACCTGCAGAAGTGATTAGTTTGATTTCTTCACCACCCACATCTGAAGGGGTGGCAAAGCGTTCATCATCCGGCGAGCACCATATGAGAAAGGTGGCATTGAAGCTAATGCACTTCTCTTAACAGTAGGGGGGTTAAAGTACTCATATGAGTATGCAGAGAACTGGTTTGAGGATTTATGAACGTAATGATGTAAGGAGTAACGCTCATATTCATATTCCTTGTAGTTTCCGTGCATGTTAGACGCATAAGCACGGGTACGAGCATAGTTTAGACCAGTTGAGGATTTTGATCCTCTTGAAGACTTTGGTCCTCCTGAGGAATTTGATCTGGGGTTCAGATTGTTCAGAGGTGGTGTCCTGAGGACATTCACCTGAAGATTTTCAAGACAACTTTTGGGAACCCAGATTTTCCTCAGAGGAGGGCCATTCCTGCAGTTAGTTCCAACATATCGAGCAAATACTTCACATTTTTGAATAGTTTATAGTTGGAATCAAATGACTCATCCGAGGAATAGGATAATTCACATGAGAAGCCAGTTAGATTAGATGGATCAAAAGGAGGCCCAGTAGCAGCAACCCATGAGGTTTTGGGATACTGCTCAGGTTTCCAATAAGTTCCATCAGCATTTAATTTCCTCTCAAAGGCAATTCCTTCTTCCCTCGGGTTCCTGTTCAAGATCAGCTTTTTGAGCACATCACAAAGGGTTTGGTGTCCCTTGAGGCTTTTGTACATGCCTGTCACGTACAATTCCTTCAACCCTGCATTTTCATCAGTAACATTTGTGTTTTCCTCAAGTGAGGAAATAGACACAACAGGTGCAGTTGAAGAATTTGTAGCATTTGATGATTCTGGTGAGGAATTAGCAGTTTCACGTTCAATGCATTTAAGACATGGAGGAATAAATTCAACTTAACTAGCGCTCATCTGTTGAGCTAGTAATGAATCATTTTCCATGCGAAGATCATCATGAGACATCCTCAGCTTCTCAAGATCAAGCTTCCTTTGAAGAAATTCGTAGGAAAGCTTCTCATGATCAGTGAGGAGTGTATCATAACAATCGTGAAGAATATCGAATCTAGACTGAAGATTTTTCATGTCATCAGCGAGGATTTGATTAAGATACATTTCATCATTCAACAGATCATCACTTTTGTCTAGCAGTTTTTGAAGCTTTTCCAGAGCAGTTTGTTGTTTAGTGGCAATGATAGCAAGTTTACTGTAACTGGGTTTCTTATATTCATTATGTTCACAGTCACTTGAATCATAGGAGGAGGCATTATTTGATACCTTTGAACCTTTTGCCATGAAGCAATAGGTTAGAGCGATGTCATCAGCATAGTCATCAGTATGGATGGTGCAATCATTTTCTTCAAGATTGAAGATTGACTTGCTGACGAAAGTGGTTGCTAGTGCAAGACTAGCCTGTCTGGATTCTGAGTCTTCTCCAGAGCCTTCTTCTTCATCACATTCCTCTGATTCTGCCTTGGAATCCATTTCCTTGCCAATAAGTGCCCGAGACTTACTTAAGCTAGTCTTCTTGTGTGAAGAGGACTTTGAAGATGAGGATTTTGAAGATTTCTTCTTCTTCTTCAAGTCATCAGAACTGTCATCATTGTATTTCTTCTTCTTTGATTCCTTTCCCCAGCGGGGACAATCAGCAATGTAATGACCTGATTTCTTGCACTTGTGACAGGTCCGTTTCTTCTAGTCCTCAGATGCAGATTCTGATTTCCTCATGTCTCTTCTTGATGATTTACCGAACTTGCCTCGTCGTGTAAATCTCTGGAATTTCCTCACAAGCATTGCAAGCTCCTGTCCAAATTCTTCAGGGTCACAACTGCTGTCATCTGTGTCTTCTTCTTCAGATGAGGAAATTGCTCTAGCCTTCAGTGCACGTGGTCTGGAATAGCTTTGTCCATATAGATCTCTCTTTTCTTCTAGCTGGAATTCATGAGTATTTAGCCTTTCAAGGATATCAGCTGGATCTAGCATCTTGTAGTCTGGTCTTTCTTGAATCATCAGAACTAGAGTGTCAAATGAAGAATCTAAGGATCTCAGCAGTTTCTTCACAACTTCGTGACCAGTGATGTCTCCAGCTCCCAGTGCTTGCAGTTCATTTGATATATCACTGAGGCGATCAAAGGTGTCTTGGCAGCATTCATTGTCATGTCTCTTGAAGCGATTGAAGAGATTGCGAAGAATATCAACACGAGAGTCACGCTGGGTTGATACTCCTTCATTTACCTTGCACAGTCTCTCCCAGATCAGTGTTGCAGAGCCCAAAGCACTTACTCTTCCAAACTTGCCAGGGCTCAGATGGCCACAGATGATGTTCTTCACTTGAGAATCAAGTTGCTTGAATTTCTTCACATCAGCTGCAGTGACACTGGCAGTAATGATGGGGACGCCATTTTCCACAATATACAAGAGATCATTGTCAATAGCTTGTAGATGCATTTGCATTTTGTTCTTCCAGAAAGGAAAGTTCTTCTCTTCGTAGGTGGGACATGCTGCAGTCACCTTGAACATGCCTGCAGTCGACATAACTAAAACTCAAGGTGGTTAAACCAAAATCACACAGAACAAGGGAGTACCTTGCTGTGATACCAATTGAAAGTGCGTTATATCGACTAGAGGGGGTGAATAGGAGATTTTTAGAATTTCATCACTAAGGAAATTCCTTTTGAGGAAATTCCTCACTGATGACTAACTTACAACAGAAACAGTAAAGGATCAGACATGCAAACGTTCACACCAGCAGTATTTCAGAGTGAAGAATGTGAAAACAGATTGCACAGTAAGCAGGCACGCAGAATACAGATGATGATTAACTATTGTGAAGAATTTGGGGTTGAGGAAATTCAGAGAAAGTCTTCAACAAATTCTTCAAACAGTCACAGTGAAAGTCATCAACACATAATACAGAGAAAGTAAAGAGTTGAGGAATTAGAACCCGATTCTCAGAGAAGACAGTCGTTGATGACCCAGTTCCAACTGCTGTGACAGTTGTACATCTGGTTCGGAGCGGCTTGGTATTGAAACCAAAGGACACCCAGTCCCGGGACACACAGTCCCTACCGTATTCTCCTTGAGCTAAGAACACACAGTCCTCGCCCAACACTCGTGGTAAGTCTTCAGGGCAGACTTCCAAACCCTCACAAACTCGGTCACCCGGCGATCCACAATTGACTGCTGGATTGCTCTAGACCATGACGCCTAACCGTCTAGACGATGCACAGTCCTCAAAGGTAAAAGGCTTCATTCCCACACAGCAACAACTTCTTCAGTGATGCTCAATCACTAGGTTTGGTTTGTGGTTTCGGTGGGTGGTGTATTTCCTCACTGATGAATTACTCTCGAAGGCTCTAAGGAATTTGGGTTGCTCTTATGACAAGTGTCAGTTTCTAACGGAGCAGCCAACCAGCTAGTGGTTGTGGGGGGTGGCTATTTATAGCCTGGGAGCATCCCGACATGATTTGACAGTAATGCCCTTAAATAATATGACCGTTGGAGTGGATAAGACCAGTGACTTGGCGTGGTTATCGAAACGGCCGGGACCCTCAACTGTGAGAGTCCTCATGTCACTCATATTCCTCACTTGAGGCTTTTGGTAGGATTAGGCTTGGGTTGAGCATCATGAGGAAATCCATTCCATAGTGTTACTTTGACCCCCTTTAACAGTACGGTGTTCCTATTCATCAAATACGAAGAAAGTAAAACAGAAAACGTAAATCTTCACGCTTCAATTTCTTCAGAATGATTTTCTTCAGGAACCAGCGGTCTTCTCAATATCAGTGTCTTCATGAGGAATATCATTTTCATCTCAGATTCCTCGCGATTCATTTCTTCAGCTTCAGACCAATTTCTTCAACTGAAGATATACATTTTTAGGGGTCGATATTCTTCAAATATCTCAAACTCCTCAATGACTTATAGATCATGTGTACACTTATAAACACATTAGATACTTAACCTATAAGTCTTCAAACCACCAAAATCACTAAGGGGCAATATATGCACTTACAATAAGTAACTACTCACAAATCATAATCATATTCATGACCAGAGAGGTAATGAGTAGCATCAAGGATCTGAACATAAACTCTTCCACCAAATAATCCAACTAGCATCAACTACAAAGAGTAATTAACACTACTAGCAACCTTACAAGTACCATTCGGAGTCGCCAGACGGAGATTGGTTACAAGAGATGAACTAGGATTTGGAGATGAGATGGTGCTGATGAAGATGTTGATGGTGATGAGTCTCCTCCGATGAGAGGAGTGTTGCTGATGATTATGGCGATGATTTCCCCCTTCGGGAGGGAAGTTTCCTCGGCAAGATCGTCCTGCCGGAGCTCTAGATTGGTTTTTCTCAAGTTCTGCCTCGTGGCGACGGCGAATCCTCCGAAAAGCCTCCTCCTGAATTTTTTCAGAACAAAACCCTTCATATAGCAAAAGAGGGGAGCCAGTGGGCCAGCAGGGAGCCCACAAGCCCCTAGGCGCGGCCAGGGGGGTGGCCACGCCTAGCAGGCTTGTGGCCACCTGCTAGCGCCCCTCTAGCACTTCTTCGGCCCAATATTTTTTATATATTCCCAAAAAAATCCACGTTGATTTTCACTGTTTTGGAGTTGCGCAGAATAGGCATCTCAAACTTGCTCCTTTTTCAGGCCAGAATTCCAGCTACCGACATTCTCCCTCTTCATGTAAACTTTGCAAAATAAGAGAGGAAAGGCATATGTATTGTACCGTGAAGTGAAATAACAGCCCAAAAAGAAATAAATATCAACATGAAAGCATGATGCAAAATGGACGTATCATCGGGCGAGACGAGCAGTGGTGGGACGGCCTCTGGCGGGAGCTTGCGATCTTCTTTCGTTGGTTTCAGTCTCATCAATGGTGGTAGTGGGATCTCGTTCAGCGGCAGCGAGTCCATTGGATTCAACTTCAGCAGCGGTGTTGATGGCATACGAATTGAAGGGACGAGAGAGAGTTTGTTCGGTAGCACAATAGGTAAACTCTAAAACCTAATGTTTCCAGATCATGTACTCCTCTGTTTATCTAGTTTTCCTACCTCTACATCACGAATTAGATCATGTACTCCCTGTGTCCCTACTCAGGTTTTTTTGTTGTTGTTGATCCTGTATTCCCTTTGTCACAACTCATATTTTTTTGTAGATCATGCAGACCTCCATCTAATTTTTGTTGTTGTAGATCATGGAGATGACAATGCAAGTAACATTGTCTACCGATGCAAGGGATACAACGCCAATTTTGCTCATGCCGACGAGTACCCTCCTAGGCAAGAGCCTGTACAAATCCAAAAAACACCTCTCCATTTGACTAAGCACAACTAGAGCATATTGCAGTAATATTCTATATATTTAGTGTTGATTCTCTCAATTTTGTTTGAATTGATGTGGATTCTATGGAAAACAAGAAGACACCTCCTCACAAATGACAAGCGTCATATATACGCAATGATCCTTGAGCGTAATGGTGCGGGTTATAGATTAAAGCGTGGGATTTCTAAAGATGTTGCACTTATTTGTAAATGTCCTAGGAGGGTAATGCAAAGGGTATGGAAGGAGGCTAAAAAAGGTGGTGACATTACTTCGGTGAAAAACAATAAAAAGCTAAAATCTGGAAGGAAGAATATTGAGTTAAACATAGATGCATTGGAAGCCATCCACCTCGAGAGAGAACAACTTTAGAACAAGTTGTTGGACATATGAACATGTCAAGAACCACTGTTTGGCGAAAGTGAGAGTTGTACTTTGATATTTTTGTAAATTTTGATCATAAGAATGTGGTTGAAATATTCTTGTTATTTTTCTAGGCTGAAGGAGAAGCAAATTAGATGAATAACGAGCGAATTGAAGCCTTCTTTGACCGATGCAAACAATAGGGCTCGTGTGGAGTATTGCCTAAGGCATCTTGAGCCGTGTAGCATGTGCGGTGATACCACCTTTAGGGCTGATATGGATGTAGTTCATGTCGATGAGAAATGGTTCTATCACACATGCAAGACCCAAAACATGTATTTGAGTCATAGAGAGGAGGCACCACACTGTGAATGTAAACAGAAAAAACACATTCAAAAAATCATGTTCTTGTCGGCAATGGTAAGACCAAGGTATGATGCTCAAGGCAATTGTGTTTTTGATGGAAATATCGGTGTTTGGGCTTATACAGAGTGGGGTCAAGCTAACAAAAGAAGTCAAATAGGTTGGTACTTCTTCATGTTACTAAGTTCAGCTAAATTCATTCATGCTCATTTGTATTAATTTATATATTTCTATATCCATAGGTTGAGGGGGACATGGGAGCTGAAGCTACCCGATAGCGTCGATAGGAACAAAAGTCGGGAGTACTTACTGAAATATGTACTCACGGCTATAAAGGAAAAGTGGTGTGAGAGCGATAGATGGAACACCATCTACGTACAATAGGACAACGCTAGGACTCACATTTTGTCAGATGATCCACTTTTTATGCTGGAAGCAGCTAGGTGTGGTTGGGATATTAAGATGATATATCAACCACCTAATTCACCTAACCTGAACATAATAGATCTTGGATGGTTTGCCTCCATTCAACCAATGTTCCATAAGAAGATGCCCAAGACCCTCCCTGAGATTGTCCAAACGGTTTAGCACAATTTTCCTTACAAATATATGCATAATTTGGTTTCCTATTGGTCTATGTACTAATTTGAGTACTTGTATATTTTGTGCAATAGGTTAATGAATCCCTTGCTGAGTACCCCAATCTAAAGCTCAATAGGATCTAGTTGAGTCATCAAGCGTGCATGAGGAAGATCATCAAGCACAAGGGGTCTATCCACTACGAGGTTCCTCACTTGAAGAAACAAGCATTAGAGAGGCAAGGCGATCTTTCGGTTCATTTGGATATCGACAAACAATATGTTGAGGCTGCAATTAACTATTTGAACTCAGCTTGAATTGTAATGGTGAAATTAAGTTGATGTAGATTTGAGAAGCGTCCTGATTAAGATTGAATTGACTATCTGAACTCAGCTTGAATTGACCTCAACTTGAATTTTCCACCACAAATTAATTCTACATTTATGCTCACTTCAAATTCAACTTATATAAGAGTAGATTATCCACTAAAACTCAAACTTACATAGATTATCTATTCAACTCAAACTTTCCTTTATGCAAACTTCAACTCAATCTAATTTACGTGGCTATCTGGCATGACTTCGCCATTGTCTTCGTCCTTCGGAAATTCGTTGGGGATGCGATGACATAGAATACAAAACCCTAAACCCTGCAAGAAGCTTATGGCCATGTATTTAGGAGACAAACGAAGAGCACATGGCGAAAGCCATTCATCATTCGTTTTGGGATTCGTGCAATTTTTCATTAAATTGGCAACAATTTCACAATACAATGTGTTTGCATATAGTATGCCCATAGTAAAGAGCTGTCCATACTTATTCAATGCACTCGACAGTGAATTTAATTGATGTAGTGAGTGGCAAAGTATTCAACGAAGTGTTGCTTCAAAATAAAGGAATGTGAACTTGCAAGCCAACTTACACTGGAAAGATAAAATGGTAAAAGGTAAAATAAAAGATGCAGCTACAAAGACTTAGTGAAAATAAAGGCTGATTAAGTGTGTATATGATAATTCCATTACATGATCAAGGTTGAATGATTTATAGTAAAATATAACTAATACAAACCATAAAAAGGGTCAAGAATACCATATTTTCAGCACTAAGCACATGTGAGTTGCTGTCGGGAGCATTGATAGTTTAACAAATTACTACTGAGGAATAATATCTCCAATACAGTGATACACAGTGCTCTTATGTGGTTTGTGCATAAAGTCAATAATCGTAATTAATGAGATCAGTGTTTGCATTTAAGAAAAGTTAACGTGTTGTGTTTCCTCGGCCATGTTAGAGTATGACAAGGATTAATAAAGGGAACCGCTAGGGATCAGACTACTGATCCCTAGCATTCCATCAGACCACCCCATGGCCGTTAGATGTGAGTCTGTATGGATGGCGGATGAAGCACCGTTGCATGCTTCCCAACCTGTTAGGCACTTTCCAAATCAAAAACAATTAATGTGGGTTTCCAAAATAGAATCCAATTGCCGCATGTTGAGGTTTGAGTGCATCCGAAAATCACTCACGGTTGCTGATTTTTAGGCAACTGATTTGGATTTGAAGGAAATAAATCAAATATGATAGCTTGCTTCCTTACGTTATCCTGATTTTATACATCTATCCCTGTTTGTAATGTTGTCTATCAGTTCACAACAAATAAATTTATCATTCATTCATTGGTGAATTTGCTTCCATGGTAAATGATAGCTGCTTTGATTTATTTGAAAGTTGATGTCCCTTGTAATGTGATATTTTGTTTCAAAAGCATGAGTACCTTGCTTCTAGAAATTAGAGAATTGTTCCCCTAAAAAAGTAGAGAATTAGTTTAAACCTGCTTCCATCAGAAAGGAAATCTTCCACTTGTTTGAGAAGGATCACAATCTTGTTTCCATCTACTAGAGAATTGTTTCCAACCAAATATTTCTTCCTCTAAAGAGAAACATATTTCGAGTCATAATTGCACAAGGTTCTGATTCAAATGAAGGGTACGTTTGCAAAGAAAGAAAGCAAGAAACAAATACTACTGCCAAATGGAGTCACAATTACACTAGGTCTAATTCAAATGAACGATTTGTTTGCAAAGGAAGATATAAAATGCTATTGTCAAATGAAGAGTGCTTTAAGGTAAAGTATAATTGCTTCCATCCGTCGAATTTCACTACTTATACATCATGTTCATAGAAGGTGTTATCCACAACGCTAATGGGTACAAGCTGAGGTGCCCTTGCCCGAGCGCTTTGATCTTCACTGTGCCGTCCTTGAGGTTGTATACCCTAATAGCTTGGACATGTGAGCCATGTGGTTCTTTGTGTGAACTCGACTCATCGTCGGTGAAGTAGATGCATCCAACTTTGATCCCCTAGTGTCCCCTCATTAGCATACAAAACATATGTGAGAAATCATAAGGTACAAAGCATGGCTAGCACAAATAACTGATTTCATGCTACCAAACACTAAAACAATAGAATTTGATATGATAAATCTACACGCTTGACAGGCAAGATTTGGGTGCCCAAATTTAGTGCTCACAAAACATTCTTCTCTTGCGGAACTACATGTCTACATGAGAAGCATGCATAAAAATCAAGGAAGCATGATTAACAAGAAGCCCCGAATTTGGTGCTATTGAACTGGTTATTATTCACTAAATGAATCATACTCTATGGACCAAAAAAGCATATGTATTACAATATAGAAGCGCAATAGATAAGAAGCATAAAATAGTGCTCTCAATACATAAGAAGTACTTCGAAGCATATGGATATTTGAAAAAAATCAATATATGCACAATCCAAATACACATATATTCCTGATGATATAGTGATTCACTACATATTGTAAATAACGAAAACAGCCCCCAAGAAGAGAACAAAGCAATATATGCACATAGAGATAAAATAGAAAAAATCAATATATGCACAATCCAAATACACATATATTCCTGATGATTTAGTGATCCAGTACATATTGTAAAGAACGAAATCAGCCCCCCAAGAAGAGAACAAAGTAATATATGCACATAGAGATATCATACAATATAAGATGAAGGCATGGTACCATTATGAGCATCGATCTGTTTATGTTGCCACGATACAAACTGAACCTATTAAAAACCATTATAAGTTGAAGGCATGGAAGCAATTTTCTAGACGACGGTGGCAAAATAAGTACAATGTAGAAGCACATAGGTATGAAGCTAGAAAATAATGCAACTAGTGCATAATTATTGTTTGGTGGAAGCATGAAATTTCGAAAAACAAAACAAGAAAAGATTTTCTGCCATCTGTGCTTACATATTTATAAAGAAGCACTCAAAGAAAATTTCTCTCACCATTTATCAAGTCCATTAGAAGCACAAAATATGGAAAGAGGAATAGGGATGATTGTTGCTTACATGGCTATGGGTTATCTAGTTGTGACTCCATCAACACATGAATGGCCTAAGACATGAACATATCAATACTAGGCAGACCATGAACATAAATAAAATGAGTAACCGGCTGTTGGATGATTTACAAACAATATTGCATTGCAAATATTGTGTTGCAAACAATCAGGGGCTATCGACGCAGAGCAATACCTTCGATTTCGAGATGGCGCTTCGATTAGGGGACAATTTTTTCCAAGCCACTGCCGGTTCTTCAGCCAACACGTGCTACTCCGGCACTCGATCCATCCGATTGGTAACCTGTTGAAGCACAAATCACAGTTGAGAATGTGGGCCTCAAGTCCTCAACCCACTAATGTTAGGATGGTGCACCTCCTATCTTGCCAAGGGGCCGGGTCAAATCAGTGGAGAGGAGGATGCGGTGGACGTGCTACTCAACGACAAGGAGAGAAGGAGGAGCAGGTATGGAGCTGGCCGGTGAGAATGTTGTGCTGCTGGACAAGGAGGGCATGGGATCTTGGACATGCAAAGCCGATGTGCGCTCGGTGTGGAGGAACAACTTGGGACAGTGCCACCTGATTGGAATCTGGAGGGATTAGGGAAGAGGGCTACGTGCGAGCGTTGTGGTGATTAGCTTCCTGCTGATTTTTTTTTTAATTTTTTCACTATTTACTACATACATATAAGAAGCGCAACTTTAGGCCGTCATATTTCAGCTAGATCGACGGATTACGACTAGTCTGACACTAGCGTCTTATCAACCTATAGATAGAAAGTGTTTCCCATTAGTAAATGAAAGCAGAACAGCTACTCGCTATGTAATTATGTCAATTCATCTTTGCTCGAGCATGAAGATTAACAATTAAATGCGGCTACACTGCACTGATATATCATGCAATGTGACTATTACTAGATTTTTAGGAGAGAACTTTTTTTCACATTAGTATAATTAAATTGTCTAGAATTATTATCGTGAAGTTCTTCGGTTTTAATTAAAAGTAGAAATACGTAATTTCATGAAATTTGTAACTTGAATTTTTCAGGATTTGGAATTCTCTATTTCTATTTTAAAATTTAATAATTATGAAATCAATTGTTTTAATTAGCCCAGGATAAGATTTCTAATTTTTATAGAAGACACTCAACTTGGTGCAAAATGGTATTATAGTCTTGACACAAAACTAATAGAAACATAAATGTGTGAAAGATATTTTGAAAGTTAACATAATATTGAAGTTAACATAATATTTTGAAAGATATTTTGAAGGTTAAATGTGTGAACTATGTGCCCGTAGATTTCATTGTGCTTAATATTGATTGCAATCCAACATGTCCCATTTTTCTTGGTAGACCTTTCCTTAGGACTATTGGTGTTGTTATTGATATGAAGGAAGGGAATATTAAATTTCAATTTCCATTAAATAAGGGCATGGAACACTTTCCTAGAAAGAAAATAAGATTGCCTTATGAATCCATTATGAGAGCTACTTATGGTTTGAGCACTAAGGATGACGATACTTGATTCTATTGCCTTATGCCTAGCTAAGGGCGTTAAACGATAGCGCTTGTTGGGAGGCAACCCAATGAATAAATTTATTTTTGCTTTTCAATTTACGTTTTGTTGAGTCCACACCATCATGATTCTGTTATGACTTTGTTTTTTTATTTTAATTAGTGTTTGTGCCAAGTAGAACCTTTATGATTAGTTTTGGTGATAGTTGTTTAACCATGCTGAAAAAGACAGAAACTTTGTGCTCACGAAATTATTTTTAATTCCTATCTAGAAAGAGATTTTGAGTTTATTCTTTTTGATGATGATTGATATACAAATTCCCTAAGTTTCATAATTTTTCAGAATTTTTGGGATAGAAGAGGTATACGAAATATACAGATTGCCACAGACTGTTTTGTTTTTGACAGATTCTGTTTTTGTTGTGTTGATTACTTATTTTGATGAAAGTATGGTTAGTATCGGGGGGTACGAGCCATGGAAAAGTGAGAATACAGTAATATAACATCAATCTAAATGGAAATTAAGTTTACTACAATACCTAAAAAGTTGGTGGTTTGTTTTGTTATGCTAATGATATCACGAGTTTCTGTTTAAGTTTTGTGTTGTGAAGTTTTCAAGTTTTGGGTGATGTTCTTATGGACAATGGAATAAAGAGTGGAAAGAGCCTAAGCTCGGGGATGCCCAAGTAATCCCAAGCCAAATTCAAGGACACCAAAAAGCCTAAGCTTGGGGATGCCCCAGGAAGGCATCCCCTCTTTCGTCTTCAGTCCATCGGTAACATTACTTGGAGCTATATTTTTATTTACCACATGATATGTGTTTTGCTTGGAGCGTCGTGTATTATAGGACTCTTTGCTTTTTGTTTTATCACAATCATCCTTTCTGCACACCTTTTTGAGAGGGACATGCACTCATCGTGAATTTTTTAGAATACTCAATGAGCTTCACTTATATCTTTTGAGCTAGATGATTTTGCTCTAGTGCTTCACTTAAAACTTTTTAGAGCACGGCGGTGTCATATTTTATAGAAATAAAAACTCTCGCTCTTCACTTATATCATTTTGAGAGTGCTCTCTCTAAGTAACTTGGTAATTGGCGTGTGCTACGAAATTAGTCCTAAATATGATAGGCATCCAAAGAGGATATAATAAAAACTTTCATATTCAAGAGCATTGATTAGTAAGAGAAGTGTGATTCCTCACAATTAGTTTTGTGATATGGATATGGTAATATTAGAGTTATGTTTGTAGGGTGTTGTGAATCTAGAAATACTTGTGATGAGGTTAGTGATTCCCTTACCATGCACGAATGGTGAACCGCTATGTTAGGAAGTCGGAACATAATTGATTTATTGATTGTCATCCTTTGTGTGGCGGTCGGGATCACGCGATGGTTAACACCTACCAACCCTTACCCTAGGAGTATGCATTTAGCACTTTGTTTCGATTAATAATAAAACTTTTGCAATAAGTATATGAGTTCTTCATGACTATTGTGAGTCCATGGTATAGAGGTACTCTCACCTTCCACCATTGCTAGCCTCTCTAGTGCTGCGCAACTTTCGTCGGTGCACAAACCCACCATATACCTTCCCAAAAGAGCCACCATACCTACCTATTATCACTACTGGAATCCAGTAATTTGCCATCAGCCATTTCTTTGCCGTCAGTTGGCTGATGGCAAAGAAGATCTTTGCCGTCAACTGACCTAAAGCGGACGGTAAAGGGATCACCGATGGTAAACAGAATGTTTGCCATCGGCCAGGGCTTTGTCGTCTGCCTGCGGACGACAAAGAGACCTAGGGCAGACGGCAAAGAGGGCAGATGGGTCCCACTAGACCTTGGGCCTGGCCAGGTCCAACGGACGGGCTCTTTGCCGTCCGCCTGGCCTTTGCCATCCGCCGTGGGGCCCTTTGCCGTCCGGGGGCAGACAGCAAAGCTGACGTCCTTATAACGGTTGTCTCCCCCTAGCCCCTCGCTCCACTACCCCACTCCCCACTCTGTCTCTCTCTCCACCGTCGTGCGCGCCTCCCTCCTGCACCACCGGCAGCCGGCCACCCCAGCGCCGCCCCCTACGCCGACCCCTGCGCCACCCCCTGCGCCGCCCCCTCCCCTCACATGCCCCGGCGCCGCCCACTCCCCTCACCGGCTCCCTGCGCCACCCCCTGTGCTGCCCCCTCCCCTCACCTGCCCCGACGCCGCCCCCTCCCCTCACCGGCTCCCTGCGCAGGCCCCTCCCCTCACCGGTTCCCGGTGACGCCCCTCCCTCACTGGCCGTCCCCAACTTTGGTGAGTGCCTCCGGTGTCCTATTTTTTCAGTTTTTTTTAAATTAGATAGTTAATTTAGATAGTTAGTTTATTAGGCTACTACTAGTTTAGGTTAATTTGGTTAGTGCAAGATGAGAAGAAAATGAAGAAGAAGAGGAGGAGAAGAAGAAGAAAAGAAGAAGAAGAAGAAGAAGAAGAAGAAGAAGAAGAGGAATAAAAGGAAGAAGAAGAAGAAGAAGAAGAAGAAGAAGAAGAAGAAGAAGAGAAAGAAGAAGAAGAAGAAAAAGAGAAGAGTAGAAGAAGAGTAGTAGAGGAGAGGAGGAGAAGAAGAAGAAGAAGAAGAAGAGGAGGAGGAGGAGGATTAGAAAGAAGAGGAGAAAGGAAAAGAAGGAGCTATATTTTAGTTACTTAGTGATATAGATTCTGTTTTTGTTATTTTTTTGATGTTTAGTGCTATATAGGTTTAGCGATAGGTTTAGTTAGCTTGGTTCGTTAGGTTAGTTAGCTTAATAGAAAGAAGAGGAAGAAGAAGAAGAGGAGGAGGAGGAGCAGAGGAGAAGAGGAGCAGGAGGAGGAGGAGGAGAAGAAGAAGAATAAGAAGAAGAAGAAGAAGAAAAATAAGAAGAAGAAGAAGAAGAGAAGACAATAATAAGGAGAAGAAGAAAAGAAGAAGATAAGAAGAGAAGAAGAAGAGATGAAGAGAATAAGACATAATTAGCCCATTTAGCTCCCAAATGCCATAATAACCTCAAAATGGCATAATAACCTTGGTTAGCTCATGAATATTATATTCTTAGCTTGTTTTCCTCTAAAATGGCATAATTAGCCCATATAGCTCCAAAAATACATAATTAGATCATTTAGCTCCAACAAGAGGAGAAGAGGAGAAGAAATAGGAAAAATGAAAAAGAAGAAGAAGAAGAAGAAGAAGAAAAGAAGAGAATAAAAATACCTTCTCCTCCTTCTCCTTCTTCTCCTCCTTCTTGATTTCTTCTTCTTCTCCTCCTCCTCCTATTTCTTATCCTCTTTCATATTATCCTTGCTTTAATTTCCCCAACAATGACATAATTAGCCCATTTAGATCCAAAATGCCATAATAACCTCAAAATGGCATAAGAACCTTGGTTAGCTCATGAATATTATATACTTAGCTTGTTTTCCTCTAAAATGACATAATTGGAATATTTGTGTTGATCGGGTGGATTTACATGTGATAGTTGTCTCGTCGCTGTGAGGTCTGCTGTGCGAAGACCTGCCCGTGTGTTGTACAAGTTCCGCCCCTCCATTCGTGGGTCAGTACAAATTTCATCTCCTCCCCGCCCCTTCATTTACGGTGGCTCGGTTTCCAGATGAAAATTTCTAGATTTAGGTAATTCAATTAATTTATCAGTATGCGTGACTAGTATGCGTCTCCCGTTCGAAAGGGCGACATCTATAAATATGCATGTCTTTGCATATTTATAACCGCCATCCTTTCGAATTTTCCAACATTATCCATGGACAGCCCGAGTATGTGTAGATTTGGTTCGTTTTCCCGTATGCTGTGCTCTGGATCCGATGCAGAATTTCGTCAGTGCCTCCCTGTTGTTCTCCGGATGCACATCCTCTCTGTTTATTGCGTATACGTGTATCAGGCGAACAGCTGGGAGGTGCTGCCGAAATTTTGCGTTGGATCCGGAGCAGAGCATGGGAAAACGAACCCAATCTACACATACTTGGGTGGGATTAGGACCTATCTTTACCTATTAGCATGTAGGTTGCCTGGACGTAATAAAAATGGCGAACCTGATTAACCGATGAATATAAATGCTAAATTATATATAAATATATTTCTTCTGTCTTTAGTAGCTACGCAAGATGAGTGATCGTGCGTGGATGTATACCGGTCACCCTAGTCAGAAAGAGATGACCAAAGAATGGTTTGTAAAAACAAAGGAATTTGTGAAAGCCGCATTCGCAAATGGCCAGGAAAGAAACTATTGCCCCTGTCCTGGATGCGACAACTATAAAAAGTCGACAGAGGCTGTAATGATTAAACACCTGCAGAGGAGGGGTTTTAAGCCTTATTATACGGTGTGGACATTTCATGGTGAGTCTACACAACGCACAAGAGCTGAGGTGGTCCGTCGTCGCACAGACGAGCATGGTACCGGGATCGAAGACATGGTGCAAGACTTTGATGATGCTCGGGATTCTGAAGATGAGATGGAGGAATCTGGAAAGGCCTTTTATGAAATGTTGGAGTCTTAAAAACGTCCTCCCATGAGCACACTGAGCTATGTCAGCTGGATGTAATTGCACAAGTAATGGCTCTGAAGGCTCAGTTCAACTTGGGAAGAGAATCCTACGACGCGATGATGACACTATTTGGACGCTTCCTACCCAAAGGCCATGTCATGCCTGCAAACCTGTACCAGTCGGACAAAATACTTCGTGTACTTAAGATGCCCTATGAGAAGATAGATTCATGTGACAAAGGATGTGTCTTATTTAGGAAGGAGTATGCAGACTTGGACTATTGTCCCAATTGCGAGTCTTGCAGGTATCTTGTGGTAGACAACGGTATGGGTGAGAAGAGGCAGACCAAAATCGCAGTTAGTGTTCTTCGGTATATGCCAATCGTACCAAGACTTCAAAATCTTTTCATGGTCGAAGAGACATCCAGACACATGACATGGCACAAATTGGGCAAAAGAACCGAACTAGATGCGGATGGAAATAAGATGATGGTACACACATCGGATGGGGAAGCGTGGAAACATTTCGATGGATTGCATCAGGATAAAGCGGCAGATATAAGGAATCCTCGAGTCTGCGCCACCACGGATGGTTTTAATCCCTTCGGCATGACGGAACCCAATACAGTTCTTGGCATGTATTTGTCATTCCACTCAATCTCCCCCCCCCCCCCGGGCAGATTATGCAAAGAAAGAACATATTTCTGACGTTGATAATTCCAGGTCCCAATTATCCGGGGAAGAATATGAATGTGTACCGGCAACCGCTTAAGGATGAATTGGAAGAAGCTTGGGATAATGGGATCAAGACATACGATGCCGCTAGAAAAGAGAACTTCAAAATGCATGTGTGGTACATGTACTCCATGCATGACTTGCCAGCAGATGCGCTATTCTCTGGATGGTGTGTGCATGGAAGGTTCCCATGCCCCCAATGCAAGGCAGCTCTTCAGTTTCATTGGTTACAGGAGGGTCAGAAGTATTCTTGCTTTGACTTTCATAGACAGTTCCTGGATCCTGACCATCAGTTCAGAAAAGACAAGAAGAACTTTACCAAAGGTAAAGTTGTCAAAAACTTGGCACCACCTGCGTTCATAGGCCAACAGATCCTCGATCAGTTAAACGCCCTCGAGCCTGGTCGAGAGCGTCTAGGGTATTTCAAGGGGTATAATTCAAAACACGCCTGGACTCACAAGCCATGCTTCTGGGATCTGCCTTACTTCAAAGACCTCCTTGTTCCACACAATATCGACATGATGCACACTGAAAAGAATATCGGAGAGGCTATTTTTGGTAAATTGTTTGACATAGATGGGAAGACAAAGGATAATATTAAGGCTAGAGTCGATCAAGAGACACTATGTCATAGACCGTTACAAAACATGCGAGAAGGCAAAGGAAAGCAGAAGTGGTTGAAGCCAAAGGTCTGGTTCAATCTTGGAAGGCCAACTATGAGGGAAATTATCTTGTGTGTCAAAATGCACTTGATGTTCCCCGATGGGTATGTAGCGAATCTAAAGAGGGGAGCGAGTCTTGAAAAATTAAAAATCTTTGGTCTCAAGAGTCATGATTGGCACATATGGCTAGAGCGGGTAATGCCGGTGATGTTATGTGGCTTTATTCCTGAGGATGAATGGCTAGTACTGGCAGAGCTGAGCTATTTCCTCCGTGTTCTTTGTGCGAAAGAATTGTCGCCTGGCGTGGTAGAAGACATGGAGGAGTTTGCACCAGAGTTGTTGTGCAAGTTAGAGAAGATCTTTCCACCGGGCTTCGTTAATCCAATGCAGCATTTCATTTTACATCTACCGACCGAGGCAAGCTTGGGTGGGCCCGTGCAAGCTCGTTGGTGCTATGCAACTGAGAGGATGCAGAAGAACCTTCGAGCTAAATGTAAAAATAAGCGTAGAATTGAAGCATCGATGGCTGAGGCATTCATTACTGAGGAGGTGGCAAACTTTGTGACAACACACTACGAAGCCAAAAATTATCATTTGCATAATCCGAAGCCTCGGCACAATGATGCAGACCCTCAAAAAGGTGGGTCCAACCTCAGCCTATTCAAAGGGAAGCTCGCACCAGCCGTTGCTTCGAAACCAATAACATTGGATGTCGAAGAATGGCGGAACATTTCGTTGTATATCTTCAACATCCTAACAGAAATGCGGCCATACATCGATTGAGTTCTCCGCACATTTTCCCGTAACTTCTAATTCATTTGAACTGCTCTTATTCCCGGATATTTCAAACAGCTGTTACATCGCCAAATTCTCGGATGGAGCGGTGATCGAAAATGATTCCGTCGAAGAGTATGAGCTTCTATCAAAGACAGGAGACGGCTATCCCAGTTTCATCTCTTGGTTCAAACAAACGGTACTTATCAATAATGGACCATTTCATTCTTGGTCTAACTTGCGCCTAATGCAACAACCGTTTTGTATTAAACTTGTAGGCTAATTCAGAGTCTATGGACGACGAATTGAGACAAGTCGCTAATGGTTTTGACTATAAGGTCCGTTCATTTGAGAAATACAACATCAACGGGTATCTCTTTCATACCTTTTGCAAAGAGCTATCTATGCCCGACCGGAAATCTACAAATTGTGGTGTCTCTGCTATCGGCGAAGGTGTTATCGAGTATTATGGAAGAGTTGAAGCAATTTATGAACTTCAATTCTATGGTGAAAACCCACCGAACATCGTAGTCTTGAAATGTTATTGGTTCCAGCCGAAAAAGATTAGAAGGACTCATGAACATATAGGACTAGTCAAAATCAATCCAAACACCCATTTAGATGTTCCCGATGTCTATATTACGGCTCAACAGGCGACCCAAGTTTTCTATCTACCGTGGGCATGCCAAACGGATAAGAATCTGGAAGGTTGGTATGTTGTTTATGAAGTGCCGCCACATGTCAGACCACCTCTCCCAAATGAACATGATAATGAACCTCACATTAATCCAGACACATATGATGGAGAATTCTTCCAAGAAACACGTCTTTCCAAGAAACGTTTCAAGAACCGCCGTGCTTCACCCAAGAACATGGAAGTAAACAGCGACAATGAATCCGACTCCAGCCCTGAGCCGGAAACAGAAGACCTGGAACTCATAGAGGTTACTCATGCGGATGACCTGCAATTGCTTCAATGATTAAAGGAAGGCCTTTCACAACTTCACGCCGTTGAACCCGACGAGCACGTCATTCATGAAGACATGCATGATAGTGATGATGATGATGCATTTATTGATGATGATTATTAGTTTGTAAGATTCACAACTTAAATTATATATTTTTTAATCTTTATTATTCATGTACATATTATTATTCATGTCAGTTATTCAATTTTTTTATGTTGTACTAATTTCTTTTAATCTTTATCATGGCAGGTCACCAGGTGTGGAAAGATGGTGGGCGCTAGTCCACATCGCTCGACGGGTTCTTCCCAGGCGCCCCGCACGAGGGGTGGTACTTCCCTTCCACCCCTATCTCTCCGTAGAGCCTTGGCAGACAGTCTGTCGACACCACCCGTGGGTTCTTCTTCGTCGGCGGCATTGCCCACTGGGAGAGGTGCTGGTCGGGTAGGGAAGAAGGGGAAGGGTACAGGGAGAGGTGGTGGCCGCGGAAGATCCAGGAGGACTATTGAGCCGTCCTCGCCACCACCACCAGCTCATTCACCCGAGCATAAGACTACTATGGTCGACCCGTTTGCGGAGGAGTCTACGGGGACTCCGTTCCAGGAGCCTGTTGTTGACGGACATTCGTCCCATGAGACTTCGGTCCAGGAGCAGCCTCGGGTCGAGGTGCATTCGGCCCAGGAGCAGGCGGACGAGACTACGGTTCCGGAGGCTTCACCCGACGTGGAGAGGCCCGGATGGGAGACCTGGCCCGATCGTACCGAGTTGCCGGATTGGACCGAGGATCCGGGTGGCTCAGGGGGCGGGGATGGCGGGGATGAGCTTAAAGATAGTGAGGGCGATGTGCAGGTGGACGGGGCCACCGTGTACAAGCGTGGTAGTACACGTCTCCCGGTCGCGTCGGCTACCCGCGAGAAGAGGCCGGTGATTAAACCTGAAGGAGATAGGTAAGTACATTTACTATTTTTTTAGCTTTTGCCTTCAAGTTTGTTCAAATATCTAATGCGTTGACCTTATCATACTGCAGGGGATGGGTACACCCTCTTGGAGTCCGCAGGCCGAACTCCGTCCTTGGTGTGCTTTGCCGGACAAATTTCCCGAGGTTTGTCACGTTGCCTGGTGAGGGTCAGGTTCCTACACTAGGATTTTCCTGGGAGCACTACCAGGCTGCGCAGGCCCCGCCGGAGGAGATTATAGATGGTGTCTTGTGCCACACGAGGGCCGAGATGGTGATCAAGAGCTTTTGGGTAAATTATCCTTTTATAGAATCTAAAATTAACAATATAGCTAATTATTGTACTAATCGGTGTTTTCACGTTTGATTGCAGACCTTTTATAGGTGTGAGGATGGATATGAGGAGGAGGCGGCCAGGGTTCTCGAGGCCGAGTGTAGGCGGTTAATACAGAACTTGCACCACGAGGCTCGGCCGCAGGCTATTCGAGATTACTACGCCACGTATGGTATTAAGAAGCAGAAGTAGGATTGCCGCGGAAAGTTTCTGAAGAAGGAGCAATACATGAAGGTAATTACCTATTCCTAAGTCCTTCTACGTAGTTTTCTTGATTTCATTCATAGGCGTAGCGCTGAAAATTCTTTCTAATAACTTACAGGTGCCCCCAAGATGGTGTGCGGATAAGATGGATTGTTGGGAGGCGTTGGTTGATGAGTGGTGCACATGCAGCTGGCGAGCCGTCCACGAGAATGCGAAGGATCGGCGTAGCCAAATGGTTGGTGTGCCACACCATCAAGGTAGCGCCAACTTAGTTCAGTTTGGACGAAACTAGTTATGTGATTTGCTTCATGATTCATGCAATTCATTCTTGATGCTAATATTTTGTTCCTCTCTTTTAGGCGCATCACAATAAGACGGAGATGCCACACTTGTACAACCTTTATGGCATGGCCCATACTGCCTCGTACAAGAAGGCGAAGGCATTCTCTGAGTCTGACCTGGATGATCCCAATAACTTCACCAACATATCATCCCACCAGAAGCTCGTGGCATAGAGGGACGCGGGGAAGGCTACGAAAGGGGATGACTTTAACCCTAGCAAGGAACCTTTGGATCCAGAGCTGGTGATGATATCTGGTGCCGGGAGGCCCCATGGCTTGATAGCCATTGGAGATGGGATAATACGTTGTCCACTCACTCTTCCGGAGATCAAGGCGCGCTAGTCGAGCAGCTGTCCTGAGATAATGCGTCGTCCACGGCCAGTGAAACCTGCCATCGGGGTTAGTTTTACGGACTAAGAACACTTTCATCCATTTCATTATGTGTGTCACCATAGATCATTACTGTGGTAACGAGGAATGGTGTTTCAGGCTGCTCTTCAGAAAGATAGATTGGCAAACCAGGCTGCTCTTGAGAAAGAGAGATTGGCAAGCCAGGCTGCTCTTGAGGCTGCTCTTGAGAAAGAGAGATTGGCAAGTCAGGCTGCTCTTGATGAGAGGGATCAGACCACGGCACGATTGATTGAGGAGGAGAGGTCACGGAATGGGGCGGGTCAACGGTCCCTGTACGAGCTTTTTGTGGTAAGTTTTTTTTCACATTAGCCAAATCATGTGTGTAATGTGTGTTTCATTACTAACTAATACGACCCACTCTTGAGGGTGTGTGCGAGAAGAGCGGTCAAGTCCCTCCGCCGATGCCCGTCTTCTCTTCGATTGACACAATGAGTTTTATTATAAACTAGTATAAATAATTTAGTGTCATCATGCTAACTGAGACATTGCAAAATGTCTATTCTGCAGAATAACTCCCGAGCGACATCGCACGACCCTTCTCCAGGTGTTTCTCCTCCTTGATGACCACTACGGTAAGTTTCTCTTCTCCTCTTTCATATTCTCCTTGCCTTAATTTCCCCAACAATGACATAGTTTGCCCATTTAGCTCCAAAAAGACATAATTAGCCCTTTTAGCTCCAAAATGCCATAATAACCTTGGTTAGCTCATTAATATTATATACTTAGCTTGTTTTCCTCTAAAATGAGATAATTAGCCCATTTAGCTCCAAAAAGACATAGCTAGCTAATTTAGCTCCAAGAAGAGGAGAAGAGGAGAAGAGGAGAAGAAATAGGAAAAATGAAAAGAAAGAAGAAGAAGAAGAAGAAGAGAAAAATGAGAAGGAGGAGGACAAGGAGGAGAAGGCCAAGGACCTTCTAGTCCTTCTACTCCTCCTCCTTCTCCTCCTTCTTCTTGATTTCTTCTTCTTCTCCTCCTCCTCCTCTTTCTTCTCCTCTTTCACATTATCCTTGCTTTCATTTCCCCCAAAAGACATAATTAGCCCATTTAGCTCCAAAATGCTATAATAACCTCAAAATGGCATCAGAACCTTGGTTAGCTCATGAATACTATATACATAGCTTGTTTTCCTCTAAAATGAGATAATTAGCCCATTTAGCTCCAAAAAGACATAGTTAGCTAATTTAGCTCCAAGAAGAGGATAATAAATAGGAAAAATGAAAATAAAGAAGAAGAAGAGAAGAAGGAGAAGGAGGAGGAGGAGAAGGAGAAGGCCAAGGACCTTCTAGTCCTTCTCCTCCTCCTCCTTCTCCTCCTTCTTCTTAATTTCTTTTTCTTCTCCTCCTCCTCCTCTTTCTTTTCATCTTTCATATTATCCTTGCTTTAATTGCCCCAACAATGACATAATTAGCCCATTTAGCTCCAAAATGCCATAATAACCTCAAAATGGCATAAGAACCTTGGTTAGCTCATGAATATTATATACTTAGTTTGTTTTCCTCTAAAATGGGATAATTAGACCATTTAGCTCCAAAAAGACATAATTAGGTAATTTAGCTCCAACAAAAGGATAATAAATAGGAAAAATGAAAAGAAAGAAGAAGAAGAAGAAGAGAAGACAGAGAAGGAGGAGGAGGAGGAGGAGGAGAAGGAGGAGAAGGCCAAGGACCTTCTAGTCATTCCCCTCCTCCTCCTTCTCCTCCTGCTCCTCCTTCTTCTTGATTTCTTCTTCTTCTACTCCTCCTCCTCTTTATTCCACTATTTCATATTATCCTTTCTTTGATTTCCCCAACAATGACATAATTAGCCCATTTAGCTCCAAAATGCCATAATAACCTCAAAATGGCATAACAACCTTGGTTAGCTCATGAATATTATATACTTAGCTTGTTTTCTTCTAAAATGGGATAATTAGCCCATTTAGCTCCAAAAAGACATAGTTAGGTAATTTAGCTCCAACAAAAAGAGAAGAAATAGGAAAAATGAAAAGAAAGAAGAAGAAGAAGAAGAGAAGAAGGAGAAGGAGGAGGAGGAGGAGGAGGAGAAGGAGGAGAAAGCCAAGGACCTTCTAGTCCTCCTCCTCCTACTTCTCCTCCTTCTTCTTGATTTTTTCTTCTTCTACTCCTCCTCATATTTCTTCTCCTATTTCATATTATCCTTTCTTTAGTTTCCCCAACAATGACATAATTAGCCCATTTAGCTCCAAAATGCCATAATAACTTCAAAATGGCATAAGAACCTTGGTTAGATCATGAATATTATATACTTAGCTTGTTTTCCTCTAAAATGGGATAATTAGCCCATTTAGCTCCAAAAAGACATAATTAGGTAATTTAGATCCAACAAAACGAGAAGAAATAGGAAAAATGAAAAGAAAGAAGAAGAACAAGAAGAGAAGAAGAAGGAGGAGGAGGAGGAGGAGAAGGAGGAGAAGGCCAAGGACCTTCTAGTCCTTCTCCTCCTCCTCCTTCTCCTCCTTCTCCTCCTTCTTCTTGATTTCTTCTTCTCCTCCTCCTCCTCCAATTTATTCTCCTCTTTCATATTATCCTTGCTTTAATTTCCCCAACAATGACATAATTAGCCCATTTAGCTCCAAAATGCCATAATAACCTTAAAATGGAATAAGAACCTTGGTTAGATCAATGATATTATATACTTAGCTTGTTTTCCTCTAAAGTGGGATAATTAGCCCATTTAGCTCGAAAAAGACATAATGAGGTAATTTAGCTCCAACAAAAGGAGAATAAATAGGAAAAACGAAAAGATAGAAGAAGAAGAAGAAGAGAAGAAGGAGAAGGAGGAGGAGGAGGAGCAGGAGCAGGAGGAGAAGGAGGAGAAGGCCAAGGACTTTCTAGTCCTTCTCCTCCTCCTCCTTCTCCTCCTTCTTCTTGATTTCTTATTCTTCTCATCCTCCTCCTTTTTCTTCTCTTCTTTCATATTATCCTTGCTTTAATTTCCCCAACAATGACATAATTACCCATTTAGCTCCAAAATACCATAATAACCTCAAAATGGCATAAGAACCTTGGTTGGCTCATGAATATTATATACTTAGCTTGTTTTCCTCTAAAATGGGAAAATTAGCCCATTTAGCTCCAAAAATACATAATTAGGTAATTTAACTCCAACAAAAGGAGAATAAATGGGAAAAATGAAAAGAAAGAAGAAGAAGAAGAAGAAGAAGAGAAGAAGGAGAAGGAGGAGGAGGAGGAGGAGAAGGCCTAGGACCTTCTAGTCCTTCTCCTCCTCCTCCTTCTCCTCCTTCTCCCCCTTCTTCTTGATTGCTTCTTCTTCTCCTCCTCCTCCTCTTTCTTCTCCTGTTTCATATAATCCTTGCTTTAATTTCCCCAAAAGACATAATTAGCCATTTAGCTCCAAAATGCCATAATAAGTTCAAAATGGCATAAGAACCTTGGTTAGCTCATGAATATTATATACTTAGCTTGTTTTCCTCTAAAATGGGATAATTAGCCCATTTAGCTCCACAAAGACATAATTAGGTAATTTAGCTCCAACAAGAGGAGAAGAGGAGAAGAAATAGGAAAAATTAAAAGAAAGAAGAAGAAGAAGAAGAAGAAGAAGAGCAGAAGGAGAAGGAGGAGGAGGAGAAGGAGAAGGCCAAGGACCTTCTAGTCCTTCTCCTCCTCCTCCTTCTCCTACTTCTCCTCCTTCTTCTTGATTTCTTCTTGTTCTCCTCCTCCTCCTCTGTCTTCTCCTCTTTCATATTATACTTGCTTTAATTTCCCCAACAATGACATAATTAGCCCATTTAGCTCCAAAATGCCATAATAAGCTCAAAATGGCATCAGAACCTAGGTTAGCTCATGAATATTATATACTTAGCTTGTTTTCCTCAAAAATGGGATAATTAACCCATTTAGCTCCAAAAAGACATAATTAGGTAATTTAGCTCCAACAAGAGGATAAGAGGAGAAGAAATAGGCAAAACGAAAAGAAAGAAGAAGAAGAAGAAGAAGAAGAAGAGAAGAAGGAGAAGGAGGACGAGGACCTTCTAGTCCTTCTCCTCCTTCTCCTGCTTCTTCTTGATTTATTCTGCTTCTTCTTCTTCTTCTCCTCCTCCTCCTCTTTCTTATCCTCTTTCATATTATCCTTGCTTTAATTTCCCCAACAATGACATAATTAGCCCAATTAGCTCCAAAATGCCATAATAAGCTAAAAATAGCATAAGAACCTTGGTTAGCTCATGGTTATTATATTCTTAGCTTGTTTTCCTCTAAAATGGGATAAATAGCCCATATAGCTCCAAAAAGACATAATTAGGTAATTTAGCTCAAACAAGAGGAGAAGAGGAGAATAAATAGGAAAAATGAAAAGAAAGAAAGAAAGAAGAAGAAGAGAAGAAGGAGAAGGAGGAGGAGGAGGAGAATGCCAAGGACCTACTAGTCCTTCTCCTCCTCCTCCTCCTCCTCCTCCTTCTCCTCCTTCTTCTTGATTTCTTCTTCTTCTCCTCCTCCTCCTATTTCTTCTCCTCTTTCATATTATCCTTGCTTTAATTTCCCCAACAATGACATAATTAGCCCATTTAGCTCCAAAATGCCATAATAACCTCAAAATGGCATAAGAACCTTGGTTAGATCATGAATATTATATACTTAGCTTGTTTTCCTCTAAAATGGGATAATTAGCCCATTTAGCTCCAAAAAGACATAATTAGGTAATTTAGCTCCAACAAAACGAGAAGAAATAGGAAAAATGAAAAGAAAGAAGAGGAACAAGAAGAGAAGAAGAAGAAGGAGGAGGAGGAGGAGGAGGAGGAGGAGGAGAAGGAGGAGAAGGCTAAGGACCTTCTAGTCCTTCTCCTCCTCCTCCTTCTCCTCCTTCTCCTTCTTCTTCTTGATTTCTTATTCTTCTCCTCGTCCTCCTATTTATTCTGCTCTTTCATATTATCCTTGCTTTAATTTCCCCAACAATGACATAATTAGCCCATTTAGCTCCAAAATGCCATAATAACCTCAAAATGGCATAAGAACCTTGGTTAGATCAATGATATTATATACTTAGCTTGTTTTCCTCTAAAGTGGGATAATTAGTCCATTTAGCTCGAAAAAGACATAATTAGGTCATTTAGCTCCAACAAAAGGAGAAGAAATAGGAAAAATGAAAAGAAAGAAGAAGAAGAAGAAGAGAATAAGGAGAAGGAGGAGGAGGAGGAGGAGGAGCAAGAGGAGAAGGAGGAGAAGGCCAAGGACTTTCTAGTCCTCCTCCTCCTCCTCCTTCTCCTCCTTCTTCTTGATTTCTTCTTATTCTCCTCCTCCTCCTCTTTCTTCTCCTCTTTCATATTATCCTTGCTTTAATTTCCCCAACAATGACATAATTAGCCCATTTAGCTCCAAAATACCATAATAACCTCAAAATGGCATAAGAACCTTGGTTAGCTCATGAATATTCTATACTTAGCTTGTTTTCCTCTAAAATGGGATAATTAGCCCATTTAGCTCCAAAAATACATAATTAGGTAATTAAGCTCCAACAAAAGGAGAATAAATTGGAAAAATGAAAAGAAAGAAGAAGAAGAAGAAGAAGAAGAAGAAGAAGAGAAGAAGGAGAAGGAGGAGGAGGAAGAGGAGAAGGCCAAGGACCTTCTAGTCCTTCTCCTCCTCCTCCTTCTCCTCCTTCTCCTCCTTCTTCTTGATTTATTCTTCTTCTCCTACTCCTCCTCTTTCTTCTCCTCTTTCATATTATCCTTGCTTTAATTTGCCAAAAAAGACATAATTAGCCATTTAGCTACAAAATGCCATAATAAGCTCAAAATGGCATAAGAACCTTGGTTAGCTCATGAATATTATATACTTAGCTTGTTTTCCTCTAAAATGGGATAATTAGCCCATTTAGCTCCACAAAGACATAATTAGGTAATTTAGCTCCAACAAGAGGAGAAGAGGAGAAGAAATAGGAAAAATGAAAAGAAAGAAGAAGAAGAAGAAGAAGAAGAGCAGAAGGAGAAGCGGGAGGAGAAGGAGGAGAAGGCCAAGGACCTTCTAGTCCATCTCCTCCTCCTCCTTCTCCTCCTTCTTCTTGATTTCTTCTTCTTCTCCTCCTCCTCGTCTTTCTTCTCCTCTTTCATATTATCCTTGCTTTAATTTCCCCAACAATGACATAATTAGCCCATTTAGCTCCAAAATGCCATAATAACCTCAAAATGGCATAAGAACCTTGGTTAGATCATGAATATTGTATACTTAGCTTGTTTTCCTCTAAAATGGGATAATTAGCCCATTTAGCTCCAAAAAGACATAATTAGGTAATTTAGCTCCAACAAAACGAGTAGAAATAGGAAAAATGAAAAGAAAGAAGAAGAAGAAGAAGAAGAAGAAGAAGAAGAAGAGAAGAAGGAGAAGGAGGAGGAGGAGGAGGAGGAGAACTCCAAGGACCTTCTAGTCCTTCTCCTCCTCCTCCTTCTCCTCCTTCTCCTCCTTCTTACTGATTTCTTCTTCTTCTCCTCCTCCTCCTCCTCTTTCTTCTCCTCTTTCTTCTCCTCTTTCTTCTCCTCTTTCATTTTATCCTTGCTTTAATTTCCCCAAAAAGACATAATTAGCCCATTTCGCTCCAAAATGCCATAATAAGCTCAAAATGGCGTAAAAACCTTGGTTAGCTCATGAATATTATATACTTAGTTTGTTTTCCTCTAAAATGGGATAATTAGCCCATTTAGCTCCATAAAGACATAATTAGGTAATTTAGCTCCAACAAGAGGAGAAGAGGAGAAGAAATAGGAAAAATGAAAAGAAAGAAGAAGAAGAAGAAGAAGAAGAAGAGAAGAAGGAGAAGAAGGAGGAGGAGAAGGAGAAGGCCAAGGACCTTCTAGTCCTTCTCCTCCTCCTCCTTCTCATACTTCTCCTCCTTCTTCTTGATTTCTTCTTGTTCTCCTCCTCCTCCTCTTTCTTCTCCTCTTTCATATTATACTTGCTTTAATTTCCCCAACAATGACATAATTAGCCCATTTAGCTCCAAAATGCCATAATAATCTCAAAATGGCATAAGAACCTTGGTTAGCTCATGAATATTATATACTTAGCTTGTTTTCCTGAAAAATAGGATAATTAACCCATTTAGCTCCAAAAAGACATAATTAGGTAATTTAGCTCCAACAAGAGGATAAGAGGAGAAGAAATAGGCAAAATGAAAAGAAAGAAGAAGAAGAAGGAGAAGAAGAAGAGAAGAAGGAGAAGGAGGAGGAGGAGGAGGAGAATGACAAGGACCTTCTAGTCCTTCTCCTCCTCCTCCTCCTCCTTCTTCTCCTTCTTCTTGATTTCCTCTTATTCTCCTCCTCCTCCTCTTTCTTATCCTCTTTCATATTATCCTTGCTTTAATTTCCCCAACAATGACATAATTAACCCATTTAGCTCCAAAATGCCATAATAAGCTAAAAATGGCATAAGAACCTTGGTTAGCTCATGAATATTATATTCTTAGATTGTTTTCCGCTAAAAATGACATAATTAGCTCAAAAAGATCATATTTTGTTCTTCTTCTGACTTTCTTATTCACATTTTTGTAGATTGGATATACTACATGCATGGAAGCTGGCATTCATGGAGTTGAACAATGTCGATGGATGAACTTTATATGTATATCATCTTGTTTTCATTTGAGTTGATGAACAATGTCGAACTATATGTATATGTATATATGGATAAACAGTGCAATACTTTGTATGTTGGTTCTTTCGATATATGGGGATGTACATTATTTTATATGTATATCATATATGTGTGGTGAATTATATATATGTGTTGGCAAGTGTAAGTGTGGTGAACTATATATCATATATGTGTGGTGAATTATATAAATGTGCTGTCAAATATATATATACATATATATATATATATATATATATGTGTGTGTGTGTGTGTGTGTGTGTGTGTGTGTGCTGTGAAATAATATAAAACAAAAAAACAGGTACTATATGGGCTCTTCGCCGTCTGCCAGCTGATGGCAAAGACCTGTGCCATCAGCTGGCAGATGGCAAAGGTGACACATGGCACCCAGCTGTGCATCCTGGGGTGTCTATATAGGCTCTTTGTCGTCTGCCTCCTGGGTGGGCAGACGGAAAAGAAGAGGGCACGGAGGAGGGGGGAGGAGGCAGACGACAAAGAGTGGAGGGGGGGAGGAGGAGGAGGCAGAGGGCAAAGAATAAGGGGGAGGCAGACGGCAAAGAATAAGGGGGAGGCAGACGACAAATAATAAGGGGGAGGCAGACGGCAAAGCCTCCGTTAACCCCTAACGGAGGCAACGCCTGTCGGCTGCCATCTCAAACACTTTGCCGACTGCTCCTATGGAAAGCTGACGGCAAAGAGCTTTGTCGTCCCCTTTGTGGGGACAGACGGCAAAGAAGGTACGATGCCGTCGTAGGCTGACGCAGAAATTTTGCCGGCCATGAGATTCTTTGCTGTCTCTGGTATTCTCTTTGCCGTCCGCGATTTAGTCTTTGCCGTCTGTGATGGCAGACGGCAAAGAAGCTGATTCCTGTAGTGTATGGCATTTTCATAGCCATTCCGAGATATATTGCCATGCAACTTCCACCGTTCCGTCTCATGACATGTGCCATCACTTTCATCTTGCCATTGCATGATCGTAAGATAGCTAGCGAGATGTTTCAATGTCATATGCTAAGCTAGATCGTTGCACATCCCGGTACACTGCCGGAGGCATTTCATATAGAGTCATTATTGTTCTAAGTATCGAGTTGTAAGTAAATAAAAGTGTGATGATCATCATTATTAGAGGATTGTCCCATGTGAGTAAATAAAATAAAATAGGCCAAAGAGCCCACCAAAAAAATGAAATGAAAAAAAAGAGGCCAAAGAGCCAAACAAAAAAAATGATGAGAGAAAAAGAGAGAAGGGACAATGCTACTATCTTTTTCCGCACTTGTGCTTCAAAATAGCACCATGTTCTTCATGATAGAGAGTCTCTTGTTTTGTCACTTCCATATACTAGTGGGAATTTTCATTATATAACTTGGCTTGTGTATTCCAATGATGGGCTTCCTCAAAATTGCCCTAGGTCTTCGTGAGCAAGCAAGTTGGGTGCACACCCACTAGTTTTCTTTTTGAGCTTTCATACACTTTTAGCTCTAGTGCATCCGTTGCATGGCAATCCCTACTCATTCACATTGATATCTATTGATGGGCATCTCCATAACCCATTGATACGCCAAGTCGATGTGTCCATCTCCTCCTTTTTGCCTCACAACCTCCACCACACTCTATTCCACCTATGGTTCTATATCCATGGCTCACGCTCATGTATTGCGTGAGAGTTGAAAAAGTTGAGAAAGTAAGAGTGCGAAAACAATTACTTGGCCAATACTGGGGTTGTGCATGAGTTAAATTCATTGTTTGGGGATGATGGAGTATAGCCGGACTATATGATTTTGTAGGGATAATTTTCTTTGGCCTTGTTATTTCAAAAGTTCATGATTACTTTGCTAGTATGCTTGAAGTATTATTGTTTTCATGTCAATATTAAACTATTGTTTTGAATCTTATGGATCTGAACATTCATGCCACAACAAAGAAGTTATAATGAACAAATATGTTAGGTAGCATTCCACATCAAAAATTCGGTCTTTATCACTTCCCAACTCGAGGACGAGCAGGAGTTAAGCTTGGGGATGCTTGATACGTCTCCAACGTATCTATAATTTTTTATTGTTCCATGCTACTATACTATCAACTTGGGATGTCTTATATGCATTTATATGCCATTTTATATCATTTTTGGGAATAACCTATTAACTCAGTGCCTAGTGCAAGTTTCTGTTTTTCTATGTTTTTGACTTTTTTCAGAAAAGAATATTAAACGGAGTCCAAACGTAATAAAACCTACGGGATGATTTCTTCCATAACAGAAGATACCCAGAAGACTTGAGAACCAAGGCAGGAGGTCTCGTGGGAGGTCACGAGCCCACTAGGTGCGCCCTAGGGGGGCGCCTAGCAGGCTCGTGGGCCCTTGATGACCAACAAGTATAGGGGATCTATCGTAGTCCTTTCGATAAGTAAGAGTGTCGAACCCAACGAGGAGCAGAAGGTTCTGACAAGTGGTTTTCAGCAAGGAAAAACATGCAAGCACTGAAATTATCGGTAACAAGTAGTTGTGTGGTGAGATGATTCGTAGCAAGCAACAAGTAAGAAAAGTAGCAACAGTGCAGAAAAGTGGCCCAAACCCTTTTGTAGCAAGGGACAAGCCTGGACAAAGTCTTATAGGAGGAAAAACGTTCCCGAGGACACATGGGAATTTCTGTCATGCTAGTTTTCATCATGTTCATATGATTCGCGCTCGTTACTTTGATAGTTTGATATGTGGGTGGACCGGCGCTTGGGTACTGCCCTTACTTGGACAAGCATCCCACTTATGATTAACCCCTCTCGCAAGCATCCGCAACTACGAAAGAAGAATTAAGACAAAGTCTAACCATAGCATTAAACTAGTGGATCCAAATCAGCCCCTTACGAAGCAACGCATGAACTAGGGTTTAAGCTTGTGTCACTCTAGAAACCCATCATCTACTTAGTACTTCCCAATGCCTTCCTCTAGGCCCAAATAACGGTGAAGTGTTATGTAGTCAACGTTCACATAACACCACTACAGGAAAAACAACAGACAACACATCAAAATATCAGACGAATACCAAATTCACATGACTACTTATAGCATGACTTATCCCATGTCCTCAGGAACAAAAGTAACTACTCACAAAGCATAATCATATTCATGACGAGAGAGGTAATGAGTAGCATCTAGGATCTGAACATAAACTCTTCCACCAAGTAATCCAACTAGCATCAACTACAAAGAGTAATTAACACTACTAGCAACCTTACAAGTACCAGTCGGAGTCGCGAGACGGAGATTGGTTACAAGTGATGAACTAGGGTTTGGAGATGAGATGGTGCTGATGAATATGTTGATGGTGATGAGTCCCCTCTAATGAGAGGAGTGCTGGTGATGACTTAGTGCTCCAAGTGCTAGTTTCTGTCTGCTGATGTCTTTTTTGCAGGGGCTTTTACCCAATTTTTCGAAGCCCCAAAAATTCCATAAAAAATATATAAAAATCAGCGTGAAGGGAGCTTGAAAATCACCGAAGATAGGCTAGAGTGGGGCTAGGGGCCACTTAGGCGACCACCTGGCGCGGCCTGGCTCCTAGCCGCGCGGGCAGGCCGCCTAGGTGGTTCCCACCTCCTCCAGTGCCCTCCTTTGGCCTATATTTACTCCTCCGCGAGGAAATCCTTCCACAACATCCATTATCGCGAATTCTTCCACCGTTCCGCCACCGCAGCGCTTTCGAGATCGAGAGCGCAAGTAGACCCCTTCCCGGCACCCTGCTGGAGGGAGGATTGATCTCCGGGAGATTCTCCACCGCCATGGACGCTTCTCGGACGTGCTGTGAGTAGTCCTCCTTGGACGATGAGTCCATGACCAGTAGCTATGTGATGCCTTCTCTCCAATATTGCGCTTCAATGGTTAGTCCTTGTGAGCTGCCCTACATGATCAAGGAATATATGTAATCCTCTTTCTATTGCTATGTTGAGTTTGATGGGATCCGATGGATTATGAGATTATGTTCAGATTATTCTGAGTTATATATTCGGTTATCCTTTTATCTTATGTTCTTAGTGATTCATGCATGTTCTCCATTGCCGTTTATTACTTTGCTGGAGTAGTAGATCGTAACTCCAAGAGGGAGTGTTATGCATGATTGTGGGTTCATGCCCCTCGGTGTCTAGCTTGAGTGACAGAAACATGAGACTAGGGGATGTGTTTTTGCCACCAAGGAGAAAACAACGGTGCTTGTGACCGCGGTTGCAAGTATTGTTTACCTTATGCATAGTTCGTTAATGCGATTGTCCGTTGCTTTGAGTTTATACTTTGTGTGGGACTCGCAACTTAATACCGGCTAGATGTTTTGGATAGATATCTCTAGGTGGATGATTAGTAAGTAGATGTTGATGAATAAACGGTCTACTTGTTTTGGCCTATTACCTTTTACTTTGAGCCTCGGAATAACCAATGAGCATGATAAGCATCGCATTGCGTTTATAATTCTGTCAATTGCTTGTCTATAATTTGTTTATGTGGCATAGCTATTTACCGTATTTTGCGAGAGAGACATCACTAGTGAACATCATGAGACTCTGGTCCACATTACCATAATTGCTTACACAACTACTATTTACCGTTTTATTTAATTTCCCGTTGCTATCATCACTATCGCTCTTACGCTTGTGTATCGATCCTTTGCAAACTACAAGGCCGGAGAGATTGACAACCTCTCTGTACTCGTTGGGAGCAAAGTTATTTGTTTGTGTGTGTAGGTCCACGTCCTCTGTAAGCGCGAGAGCAAAGGGCACCTACTTGTTGAACCTCGGAGTCCTCCTGGTTCGATAAACCTTGCAGTCCTTGTGTGAGGGAAACATGCTACTCACTACATCTCAAACTTGCACTTGGGTAACCAACGAGGGAGCGAGAAGTATATACATTACCTCATCATCAGTTGCTGGGAAGAGAGAGGGATAAATGTTTACCCAGGATCGGCCCTCTTTAGGAGGTAAAACCCTACGTCCTGCTTGATTATATTGATGTGGATGATGATTACAGAGTCTACCTCGAGATCATGTATACAAAACCCTAGGTCGAATCCTCCCTCTACATAGACGAGGATCCCCCGGTTTATACAGTCATTGTGAGGGCCCAGGGTTACATGCAACCGACCTAGTCTACTTTTACTTGGTTGCTACGCCGGCCTTCAGGGTTCTCCTCCTTGAATACAAGACGATCACACGGCCTGGCCCATCATAGGCACAATCCATCAGGCCTACCTCTTCGTAGTAAGCTGACTACCTGAGGACCCCTTAATACCGGAGACCCTCAGTAGCCCCCGAAGTAGCCTTCGACGTTGATGTGTAGCGTATTTGGATGATTACACCCAAGTAGTTCGGCTTGCAAGGTGAGTTCCTTCGTCTCCTCCGAACAAGAAATGATGGTCTCGGTCTTCGGCTGGATCACGGCTACCGAAGCATCACGGGGCCCACGGCTTTTAATCTTACACAAAGACTAACAATATTTCTTAATACTCCTGGAATCATGGCTCTAGCAATCCTTGACGGAACAGCTCCTTATAACAAGTGGGGGTAGAAACCTTTATAAACAGATCCAAATCCGTCTCGATGCCCCCATTGCATCTCCGCCTTGCCAATAAACATATAGCTCTTCATACTCCTGGAATCATGGCTGGCTCCTCTTTGCGCCCCCTTGGTCCTCTTCCGGTTGACTGGGCCAGTTGCTCTGTCTCCCTCCTCCGCCTGCATGACCTCGAGACGCAAGGATATCTCCCCCAATCAGATCTCACAGCCACTCGTGCCGGGCTGACCTCCATTGACGGGATGGCCTTTGGAGAGAGCTTCCCATCCTTGAACGGGGGAGAACGGGTTTGCCTTGTTCCCTTCCTGGTGCGAGGGTGGGATTCCCATTCCCCCCTTCTTGGGCGGTTTATTGGAATTTTACGGGCTGTAGCTCCACAACCTCACTCACTACTGGAATCAGAGAATTTTCCATCTGTTATTTCTTTGGCATCTGTTGGTTGATGGCAAAGACCCTCTTTGCAATCAGCTACCAAAAACCAAACGACAAAGAGCTGACTGATGGCAAATAGTACCTTTGCCATTAGCATTCTCTTTGCCGTCCGCCAGCTGACTGCAATGAGCATTCAGACAGATGACAAAGAGGTCGGGGCGGCCAACCCCGCACCCCCTCTCTCCCCCTAACAACCTCTTTCTTTTCCCTCTGCTTTATTCCTCTTTGCCGTCAGGGAGGGGGGGGGGCAGACGACAAAGAGGGTGCTTCCTAACGGCCGTCGCCCCCCACCCCCACACCCCTCTCTCCCCTAACGGTCGTCGCGCCCCACCCCTCTCTCTCACCCTCGAAACCCCCACCGCCGCCACGCCCTCCTCCTCCCAACGCCACCACACCCTCCTCCTTCCTACGCCCCCACCACGCCCTCCTCCTCCCTGTACCCCTCCTCCTCCCCGGGATCTCCTCATCCACCTCCGCCACCGGAGCTCGCCCCTTCTCCACCACCGCGCCCTCCTCCTCCCAGCGCCACCATCGTGCCCTCCTCCCTGCGCCCCTCCTCCACTATCGCCCCTCCTCCTCACCGGGACCTCCTCCTTCACCACCGCCGCCGGAGGTCGCCTCTTCTCCACCACCCGCCCCCCTCCGCCACCCCTCGTCCGCCACTGCCCTCTCCTCCCCGCAGACCCGCTCCTCCACGAGCCGGCCAGGTCACCCACCGCCCCGGTTGCCCACTACCCGTGCAAGGTGATTTTTTCTTTTTTTGCTAATTAATAGATTTAGTGGTATATATAGTTTAGTTGGTAGGCTAGTTAATTAGTAGATTTAGCGGTAGTTTAGTTAGTTGACTTAGTTAAATAGTAGATTTAGTGCTAGGTTTAGTTAATTAGTGCTAGGTTATTTGTTAATTAGAGGTAGATTCTGTTTTGTTAATTAGTGGTAGCTAGATTCTTTTTTAGTTACTTAGTGGTAGACTCTGTTTTTGTTATTTTTTTATTATTTAGTGCTATATAGGTTTAGCGATAGGTTTAGTGCTAGGTTAAGTAGATAACAGAAGAAGAATAAGAAGAAGAAGAGGAGGAGGAGGAGGAGGAGGAGAAAAAGAAGAAGAAGAAGAAAAAGAGGAGAGAGGAGAAGAATAAAGAAGAGGAAAAGGAAAAGAAGGAAGAAGATGATGAAGAAGAAGAAGAGGAGGAAAAAGGAAAAGAAGGAAGAAGAAGAAGAAGAAGAAGAAGAGGAAAAAGGAAAAGAACGAATAAGAAGAAGATGAAGAAGAAGAAGAAGAAGAATAAGAAGAAGAAGAGAAGAAGAAGAAGCAGAAGAAGAAGAAGAAGAAGAAGAAGAAGAAGAAGAAGAAGAAGAAGAAGAAGAAGATGTAGAAGAAGAAGAAGAAAAGGAAGGAAGGAAGAAGAAGAAGAATAAGAAGAAGAAAAGGAAGAATATGAAGAAAAAAAGATGATGAAGAAGAAAATGAAACCCTGACACCCGACACGATGCCCCGGAACCCCGACACGACGTCCCGACACGACATCTCGACGACACCACGACATGAAATATTTTTTTATGGAACCCAAGAAGACATCTATATAGGTCTTATATTTGTGTTAGGTCGTATATTTTTCTAGATATAGGTAATTAAATTAATTTATCAGTATGCATGACCAGTATGCGTCTCCTGCTCGAAAGGGTTACAGTTATAAATATGCATGCATTTGCATATAGTTATAATCGTGATTCTTTCGAATTGTCCAACGTTATCCATGTACAGCCCGAGTATGTGTAGATTGGGTTCGTTTTCCTGTATGCTTTGTTCCTGATCCGATGCATAATTTCGTCAGTGCCTCCCTGTTGTTCTCCGGATACACATCCTCTCTATTTATTGCGGAGACATGTATGAGGAGAACAGTGGGGAGGTGGTGCCGAAATTTTGCATTCGATCCGGTGGAGAGCATGGGAAAACGAACCCAATCTACACATACTCGGGTGGGATTAGGACCTATCTTTACCTATTAGTGTGTAGGTTGCACGGACGTAATAAAACTGGCGAACTTGATTAACTGATGAATATATATGCTCAATTATATATAAATATATTTCTTGTGTGTTTAGTAACTAGGCAAGATGAGTGATCGTGCGTGGATGTACACCGGTCACCCTAGTCAGTAAGAGATGACGGAAGAATGGTTTCTAAAAACCAATGAGTTTGTGAAAACCGCATTTGCAAATGGCCAGAAAACAAACTGGTGCCCTTGTCCTGAATTCGACAACTATAAAAACAGGACAGAGGCTGTACTGATTAAACACCTGCAGAGAGGAGTTTTAAGCCTAATTATACGGTTTGGACATTTCATGGTGAGTCTATACAACGCACCAGAGCTGAGGTGGTTCGTTGTCGCACCAACGAGCATGGTACCGGGATCGAAGACATGGTGCAAGACTTTGATGATGCTCGAGATTCGGCAGATGAGATGGAGGAATCTGGAAAGGCCTTCTATGAAATGTTGGAGTCTACAAAACATCCTCTCCACAAGCACATTGAGCTTTGTCAACTGGATGCCATTGCACAAGTAATGGCTCTGAAGGCTCAGTTCAACTTGGGAAGAGAATGCTATGACGCGGTGATGACACTATTTGGACGCTTTCTACCCAAAGGCCATGTCATGCCTGCAAACCTGTACCAGTCGGACAAAATACTTCGTGTACTTAAGATGCCCTATGAGAATATAAATGCATGTGAGAAAGGATTTGTCTTATTTAGGAAGGAGTATGCACACTTGGACTATTGTCCCAATTGTGAGTCTTGCAGGTATCTTGTGGTAGATAATGGTATATGTGAGAAGAGGCAGACCAAAATCGCAATTAGTGTTCTTCGATATATGAAAATCATACCAAGGCTTCAACGTATTTTCATGGTCGAAGAGACAACCAGACAGATGACATGGCACAAAATGGGCAAAAGAACCGAACTAGATATGGATGGGAATAACATGGCAGTACACACATCGGATGGGGAAGCGTGGAGACATTTCGATGGATTGCATCAGGATAAAGCGGCAGATCCAAGGAATCCTCGAGTCTGCATTGCCACGAATGGTTTTAATCCCTTCGGCATAACGGCAACCCAATACAGTAGTTGGCTTGTATTTTTCATTCCATTCAATCTCCCCCCCGGGAAGATTATGCAAAGAAAGAACATATATCTGACGTTGCTAATTCCAGGGCCCAATTATCCGGGGAAGAATACGAATGTGTACATGCAACCACTTAAGGATGAATTGAAAGAAGCTTGGGATAATGGGGTCAAGACATACGATGCCGCTAGAATAGAAAACTTCAAAATGCATGTGTGGTACATGTACTCTATGCATGACTTGCCGGCGTATGCGCTATTCTTTGGATGGTGTGTGCATGGAAGGTTCCCGTGCCCCACATGCAAGGCAGCTCTTCAGTTTCATTGGTTGCAGGGGGGTCAGAAGTATTCTTGCTTTGACTTGCATAAACAGTTCCTGGATCCTAACCATCAGTTCAGAAAAGACAAGAAGAAATTTACCAAAGGTAAAGTTGTCAAAAACTTGGCACCACCTGAGTTGACAGGCCAACAGATGCTGGATCAGTTAACCGATCTCGAGCTTGATCGACACAGTCTAGGTTATTTCAAGGGGTATAATTCAAAACACACCTGGACTCACAATCCATGCTTGTGGGATATGCCTTACTTCAAAGACCTCCTTCTTCCACACAATATCGACATGATGCACACTGAAAACAATATCAGAGAGACTAGTTTTGGTACATTGTCTGACATAAATGGGAAGACAAAGGATAATACTAAGGTTAGAGTCGATCAAGAGACACTATGTAACAGACCGTTACAAAACATGCGAGAAGGCAAAGGAAAACAGAAGTGGTCGAAGCCAAGGGCCTGGTTCAATCTTAGAAGGCCATCTATGAGGGAAATTATCTTGTGGGTCAAAATGCACTTGATGTTCCCCGATGGATATGCAGCGAATCCAAAGAGGGGAGCAAGTCTTGAAAGATTAAAAAATCTTTGGTCTCAAGAGTCATGATTGGCACATATGGCTTGAGCGGGTAAAGTCGGTGATGCTACATGGCTTTATTACTGAGGATGAATGGCTAGTTCTGGCACATATATCTTCCGTGTTCTTTGTGCGAAAGAATTGTCGCCTGGCATGCTAGATGACATGGAGGAGTTTGCACCGGAGTTGTTGTGCAAGTTAGAGAAGATCTTTCCGCCGGGCTTCTTTAATCCAATGGAGCATTTGATTTTACATCTATTGACCGAGACAAGATTCGGTGGGCCCGTGCAAAATCGTTGGTGCTATGCAACTGAGAGGATGCAGAAGACGCTTCGAGCTAAATGTAAAAATAAGCATAGAATTGAAGCATCGATGGCTGAGGCATTCATTACTGAGGAGGTGGCAAACTTCGTGACTGCACACTACGAAGCCAAAAATCATCATTTGCATAATCCAAAGCCTCGGTACAATGATGCAGACCCTAAAAAAGGTGGATCCAACCTCAGCCTATTCAAAGGGAAGCTCAAAAACCAGCTGGTTCTTCGAAACCAATAACGTTGGACGTCGAAGAATGGCAAAACATTTTGTTGTATATCTTCAACAACCTAACAGAAGTGTGGTCGTACATCGAGTAAGTTCTCGGCACATTTTTTCGTAACTTCTAATTCCTTTGAACTGCTCTTATTCCCGGATATTTCATACAGCCAATACGTCGCCAAATTCTCGGATGGTGCGGTGATCCAAAATGATTCCATCGAAGAGTATGAGCTTCTAGCAAAGCATGGTGGCGGCTATCCCGGTTTCATCTCTTGGTCCAAACAAACGGTAATTATCAATAATGGACCATTTCATTTCTTGGTCTAACTTTCGGCTAATGCAACAATCGTTTCGTATTAAACTTGTAGGCTAATTCAGAGTCTATGGACACCAAATTGAGACAAGCCGCTAATGGTTTTGACTAAAAGGTCCGTTCATTTGGGAAATACAATATCAACGGGTATCTCTTTCGTACCTTTGGCAAAGAGCTATCTATGCCTGACCGGAAATCTAGAAATTTTGTGTCTCTGCTATCGGCGAAGGTGGTATCGAGTATTATGGAAGAGTTGGTGAAATTTATGAACTTCAATTCTTTGGTGAAAACCCACCGAACGTCGTAGTCTTCAAATGTTATTGGTTCCAGCCGAAGGAGACTAGAAGGACTCATGAACACATATAGGACTAGTCGACATCAATCCAAACATCCATTTAGATGTTCCTGATGTCTATATTATGGCTCAACAGGCGACCCAAGTTTTCTATCTACCGTGGGCATGCCAAACTGATAAGAATCTGGAAGGTTGGTATGTTGTTTATGAAGTGTCGCCACGTGTTAGACCACCTCCCCCAAATGAACAGGATTATGAACCTCACATTAACCCAAACACATATGATGGAGAATTCTTCCAAGAAACACGTCTTTCGAAGAAATGTTTCAAGAACCGTCGTGCTTCACCCCAGATTATGGAAGTAGACAGCAACAATGAATCTGACTTCACCCCTGAATCGGAACCAGCAGAGCTGGAACTAGAAGAGGTTAGTGATGCGGATGACCTGTCAATGGTTGACCGACTACGGAAAGGCCTTCCACAACTTCATGTCGTTGAACCCGATGAGCACGTCATTCATCAAGACATGCGTGATAGTGATGATGATGATGCATTTATTTATGAGGATTCTTACTTTGTAAGATTCCCAACTTAAATTATATATGTACATATTATTATTCATGTCAGTTATTCAATTCTTTTATGTTGTACTAATTTCTTTTAATCTTTATCCTGGCAGGTCAGCAGGTGTTGAAAGATGGTGGGCGCGGGTCCAGATCGCTCGACGGGTTCTTCTTCGGCGGCCCACACGAATGGTCGTACTTCCATTCCACCCCTATCTCTCCGTAGGGCCTTGGTAGACAGTCTGACGACACCACCCGCGGGTGCTTCTTCGTCGGCGGCATTGCCCACTGGGAGAGGAGTTGGTCAGATTGGGAAGAAGGGGAAGGGTACACGGAGAGGTGGTGGCCGCGGAAGAGGTAGGTGGACTGTTGAGCCGTCCTCGCCACCACCACCAGCTCATTCACCCGAGCACGAGACTACTATGGCGGACCCATTTGCGGAGAAGGCTATGGGGACTCCAGTCCAGGAGCCTCGGGTGGACGGGCATTCGACCCATGAGACTCCGGTCCAGGATCAGCCTCGGGTCGAGGTGCCTTCGGCCCACGAGACTCCGGTTCCTGAGGCTACGTCCCAGGAGACTCCTGCCACACACGCTTTGGCCGATGTGGAGACGTCCAGATGGGGTGCCTGGCCGGATCGGACCGAGCTGTCGGATTGGTCCGAGGGTCCGGGTGGCTGTTCTATTGATGGCAGGGATGAGTCTACGGATAGTGAGGGCGACGTGCAGGTGAACGGAGCCACCGTGTACAAGCGTGGTAGTACACGTCTCCCGGTCGCGTCGGCTACCCGCGAGCAGAAGCCGGTGATTAAGCCTAAAGGGGATAGGTAAGTACATTTACTCTTTTTTAGCTTCTGCATTCAAGTTTCTTAAAATATCTAATGCATTGACCTTATCTAGGGGATGGAAACACTGTAGTGGAGTCTGCCAGCCGAACAACATCCTTGGTGTGCTTTGCCGGACAAATTTCCCGGAGTTTGTCACGTTGCCTGGTGAGGGTCAGGTTCCTACACTAGGATTTACCTGGGAGTACTACCAGACTGTGCAGGCCCCGCCCAAGGAGATTATAGATGGTGTCTTGTGCCACACGAGGGCCGAGATGGTGATCAATAGCTTTTGGGTAAATTATCCTTTTACACAATCTAAAATTAACAATATAGATAATTATTGTACTAATCGTTGTTGTCTCGTTTGATTGCAGACCTTCTATAGGTGTGATGAGGGATATGAGGAGGAGGCGGCCAAGGTTATCCAGGGCGAGTGTAGGCGGTTATTACACAACTTACACCACGAGGCTCCGCCGCAGGCCATTCGAGACTACTACGCCGTGCGGGGTATTAAGATGCAGAAGAAGGAGTGCCGCGGAAAGTATCTAAAGAAGGAGAAGTACATGAAGGTAATTACGTATTCTTAAGGCCTTGTATGTAGTTTTCTTGATTTGATTCATAGGCGTAGCGCTCAAAATTATTTCTAATAACTTATAGGTGCCCCCGAGATGGTGTGCGGATAAGATGGACTGTTGAGAGGCGTTGGTGGATGAGTGGTGCACAGGCAACTGGCGAGCCGTCCACGACAATGCGAAGGATCGGCGTAGCCAAATGGTTGGTGTGCCACACCATCAAGGCAGCGCCCACTTACTTCAGTTCGAACGAAACTAGGTATTTGGTTTGCTTCATGATTCATGCAATTCATTCTTCATGCTAGATTGAGCCCCTTACTAATACTTTGTTCCTCTCTTTTAGGCGCATCACAATAAGACGGAGATGCCAGAGTTATACGACCTTTATGGCATGGCCCATACTGCCTCCTACAAGAAGGCGAAGGCATTCTCTGAGTCTGACCTGGATGATTCAAACAACTTCACCAACATCTCATCCCACCACAAGCTCGTGAAATACAGGGACACAGGGAAGGCTTGGAAAAGGGGAGGACTTGGAAAAGGGGACACAGGGAAGCCTTTGGATCCAGAGCTGGTGATGATATCTGGTGGCGGGAGGCCCCATGGCTCGATAGCCATTGGATATAGGATAATATGTTATCCACTCACTCTCCCGGAGATCAAGGCGTGCCAGTCGAGCTCCTGTCCTCAGATAACGCCTCGTCCATGGCTAGTCAATCTTGCCTTTGAGGTTAGTTGTAAGGACTCAGAAAACTTTCATCCATTTCATTGTGTGTGTGGCCATCGATCATTATTGTGGTAATCTGGAATGGTGTTGCAGGTTGCTCTTAAGAGAGAGAGAGAGAGCGTCAAACAAGGCTGCTCTTGAGAAAGAGAGGTTGGCAAGCCAGGTTGCTCTTTATTCTGCTCCTGAGGAGAGGGACCGCACCACGGCTCGGTTGATTGAGGAGGAGAGGCCCGAAATGAGGCGGCTCACCTGGCCATGTACGAGCTTATTGTGGTAATTTTCTTTTTTACATTATCCAAATCATGTGTGTAATGTTTATTTCATTCCTAAATAATAAGTCTGACTCTTCAAAACCGAATGTGCAGTCTATGTACGAGAAGACCGGTCCCTCCGTCGATGCCCGTCTTCTTTGCGATTGCCACAGTGAGTTCCATTTCAATGGTCATTACAAACTAGTATTGCAAATTGAGTGTCATCATGCTAATTGAGACATTGCAAAATATATTTTTTGCAAAATAACTCCCGAGCGGCATCGCACGACCCTTCTCCAGGGCAACCGTCTCCAAACAAAGCCGACGTGAGCAACCCTAGTGTTTCTCCTCCTTGATGACCACTGTGGTATGTTTTCTCCAAAATGACATAATAAGCTCCTACTTGATTTCTACTAGGAAAAATGGTTAGTGAAACCACTATTTTCATAACGTAGCTAATTTAGCTCCAAAATGGTTAGTGAAACCACTAGTTTCATAACTTAGCTAATTTAGCTCCAAAATGACATAATAAGTTGAATTGAAATAGTAAAAATGAAAAGAAGGAATAAGAAGAAGAAGAGAAGAAGAAGGAGAAGAAGACGGAGAAGGAGGAGAAGAAGGAGAAGGAGCCCTCCTTCTTCTCCTTCTTCTTCTTCTCTCCTCCTTCTTCTCCTTCTTCTTATCCTTCTTCTTCTCCTTCTTCTTCTCTTCTTATTGTCTTCTTCTTCTCCTCTTCCTTCCCATTCTTCTTTTTCTTCTCCTTCTTCTCTTCTTTCTTCTTCTCTTTCTACTTCAGTTTAGGTTATTTTACCCAACAAAGACATACTTAGCTAATTATCCTCCAAAATGACATAATTACCTTAGTTAGGTAAAAACATCATAAAAACCTTGGTTAGCTCATTAAAATGACTAATTAAGCTCCTAAAATACATAATAAGCTCAAAATGGCATAAGACCCTTGGTTAGCTCATTAATATATTATACTTAGCTTGTTTTCCTCTAAAATGCATAATTAGCCCATTTAGCTCCAACAATACAAACTTAGCTAACTTATCTCCAAGAAGAGGAGAAGAGGAGAAATGAAAAGAAGGAAGAATAAGAAGAAGAGAAGAACAAGAGAAGGAGAAGGAGGAGATGAAGAAGAAGGAGGAGAAGAACAAGAGAATAACAAGAGAAGAAGGAGAAGGAGGAGAAGAAGGAGGGCTCTCCTTCTTCTTCTCTCCTGCTTCTTCTCCTTCTTCTCCTCCTTCTTCTCTTCTTCTTTTCTTCTTCTTTTATTCTTCTTCTCCTCGTCCTTCTCCTTCTCCTTCTTCTTTTTCTTCTCCTTCTTCTCTTCTTGCTTCTTCTCTTTCTTCTTCAATTTAGCTTATTTTCCCCCCCAACAAAGATATACTTAGCTAATTATCCTCCAAAATGACATAGTTAGCTTAGTTAGGTAAAAACATCATAAGAACCTTGGTTAGCTCATTAAAATGACTAATTAAGCTCCTAAAAGACATAATAAGCTCAAAACGGCATTAGAACCTTGGCTAGCTCATTAATATTATATACTTAGCTTGTTTTCCTCTAGAATGACATAATTAGCCCATTTAGCTCCAAAAAGACATAGTTAGCTAATTTAGCTCCAAGGAGAGGAGAATAGGAGAAATGAAAAGAAGGAAGAATAAGAACAAGAAGAGAAGAATAAAATAAGGAGGAGGAGAAGAATAAGAGAAGAAGGAGAAGGAGGAGAAGAAGGAGAAGGAGCCCTCCTTCTTCTCCTTCTCCTTCTTCTTCTCTCCTCCTTCTTATCCTTCTTCTTATCCTTCTTCTTCTCTTATTCTTTTCTTCTTCTTTTCTTCTTCTTCTCCTCCTCCTCCTACTTATTTTTCTTTTTCTTCTCCTTATTCTCTTCTTGCTTCTACTCTTTCTTCTTCAATTTAGCTTAGTTTCCCCAAAAAAGACATACTTATCTAATTATCCTCCAAAATGACATAATTAGCTTAGTTAGGTAATCATAAGAACCTTGTTTAGCTCAATAAAATGACTAATTAAGCACCTAAAAGACATAATAAGCTCAAAATGGCATAAGAATCTTGGTTAGCTCATTAATATTATATACTTAGCTTGTTTTCCTCTTGAATGATATAATTAGCCCATTTAGCTCCAAAAATACATAGTTAGCTAATTTAGCTCCAAGAAGAGGAGAGGAGGAGAAATGAAAAGAAGGAATAAGAAGAAGAGGAGACGAAGAAGAAGGAGGATGAGGAGAAGAAGAGAAGAAGGAGAAGGAGGAGAAGGAGCCCTCCTTCTTCTCCTTCTTCACCTTCTTCTTCTCACCTTGTTCTTCTCCTCCTTCTTATCCTTCTTCTTCTCTTCTTCTTTTCTTCTTCTTTTCTTCTTATTTTCTCCACCTCCTCCTCCTCCTCCTCGTCCTTCTTCTTCTTCTTCTCCTTCTTCTCTTCTTACTTCTTCTCTTTCTTCTTCAATTTAGCTTATTCTCCCCAACAAAGACATACTTAGCTAATTATCCTCCAAAATAACATAATTACCTTAGTTAGGTAAAAACATCATAAGAACCTTGGTTAGCTCAATAAAATGAATAATTAAGATCCTAAAAGACATAATAAGCTCAAAACGGCATTAGAACCTTGGCTAGCTCATTAATATTATATACTTAGCTTGTTTTCCTCTAGAATGACATAATTAGCCCATTTAGCTCCAAAAAGACATAGTTAGCTAATTTAGCTCCAAGGAGAGGAGAATAGGAGAAATGAAAAGAAGGAAGAATAAGAACAAGAAGAGAAGAATAAAATAAGGAGGAGGAGAAGAATAAGAGAAGAAGGAGAAGGAGGAGAAGAAGGAGAAGGAGCCCTCCTTCTTCTCCTTCTCCTTCTTCTTCTCTCCTCCTTCTTATCCTTCTTCTTATCCTTCTTCTTCTCTTATTCTTTTCTTCTTCTTTTCTTCTTCTTCTCCTCCTCCTCCTACTTATTTTTCTTTTTCTTCTCCTTATTCTCTTCTTGCTTCTTCTCTTTCTTCTTCAATTTAGCTTAGTTTCCCCAAAAAAGACATACTTATCTAATTATCCTCCAAAATGACATAATTAGCTTAGTTAGGTAATCATAAGAACCTTGTTTAGCTCAATAAAATGACTAATTAAGCACCTAAAAGACATAATAAGCTCAAAATGGCATAAGAATCTTGGTTAGCTCATTAATATTATATACTTAGCTTGTTTTCCTCTTGAATGATATAATTAGCCCATTTAGCTCCAAAAATACATAGTTAGCTAATTTAGCTCCAAGAAGAGGAGAGGAGGAGAAATGAAAAGAAGGAATAAGAAGAAGAGGAGACGAAGAAGAAGGAGGATGAGGAGAAGAAGAGAAGAAGGAGAAGGAGGAGAAGGAGCCCTCCTTCTTCTCCTTCTTCACCTTCTTCTTCTCACCTTGTTCTTCTCCTCCTTCTTATCCTTCTTCTTCTCTTCTTCTTTTCTTCTTCTTTTCTTCTTATTTTCTCCACCTCCTCCTCCTCCTCCTCGTCCTTCTTCTTCTTCTTCTCCTTCTTCTCTTCTTACTTCTTCTCTTTCTTCTTCAATTTAGCTTATTCTCCCCAACAAAGACATACTTAGCTAATTATCCTCCAAAATAACATAATTACCTTAGTTAGGTAAAAACATCATAAGAACCTTGGTTAGCTCAATAAAATGAATAATTAAGATCCTAAAAGACATAATAAGCTCAAAATGGCATAAGAACCTTGGTTAGCTCATTAATATTATATACTTAGCTTGTTTTCCTCTAGAATGACATAATTAGCCCATTTAGCTCCAAAAAGACATAGTGAGCTAATTTAGCTCCAAGAAGAGGAGAATAGGAGAAATGAAAAGAAGGAAGAAGAATAAGAAGAAGAGAAGAAGAAGAGAAGGAGAAGGAGAAGAAGAGGGAGGAGGAGAAGAAGAAGAGAAGAAGGAGAAGAAGCCCTCCTTCTCCTCCTTCTTCTTCTCTTCTTCTTTTATTCTTCTTCTCCTCCTCCTTCTCCTTCTCCTCCTGATCCTCCTTCTTCTAGTTTTTCTTCTCCTTCTTCTCTTCTTGCTTCTTCTCTTTCTTCTTCAATTTAGCTTATTTGTCATATATATCTGTTGTTGTTCTTCTTCTTCTGACTTTCTTATTCCCATTTTGCAGATTGGATGTACTACATGCATGGAAGCTGGCATTGATGGAGTGCTTTAGTTCTAGTTGTCATTTGAGTTGATGAACAATGTGGAATTATATGTATATGTATATATGGATGAACAGTATATGTGGAACTATATGTATATGCATATATATGGATGAAACTTTGTATATGTTGGTTCTTTCGCTATATGGGATGTACATTGATGAACAAATGGCATTGATGAACTTTATAGGTATATCATATATGTGTTGTGACCTATATATCATATATGTTCTATGAATTATATATATAAGTGTGTGATGTGAAATAACAAAACAAAATTGTGACAATATGGGCTCTTTGTCGTCTGCCACGTGATGGCAAAGGCCTTTGCCATCAGGCAGCAGACGGCAAAGGTGCCACGTGGCACCAAGTTGTGCAACGTGGGGTAGCAACAGCTGGCCATATAATCTCTTTGTCGTCCGCTGCCTTGGAAGGCATACAACATAGCGGCAGGGAGGCTGACGGCAAAGGGATGATTCCTGCGTTGGCCCAACTCTGTTCTGGCCCATAGAAGCAGACGACAAAGAGAGGGAGGGAGGTAGACGGCAAAGATAGGGAGGGAGGCAGAAGACACACAGAGGGAGGGAGGCAGACGACATAGAGAGGGAGGAAGGCAGACGGCAAAGCCTCCGTTAGCCCTAACGGAGGCGTTGCCTGTGAGCTGCCATCTAAGCATGTGTGCCGTCTGCTCAGAGAAATAGACTGACGGCAAAGGTCTTTGCCGTTAACTTCAGGGAGACTGATGGCAAAGAAGGTGATATGCCACCGAAAGTTGTCGTAGGAACATTGCCGATAGGAGGCTGACGGAAAAGACCTTTGCCGTCGATGGATCACCTCTTTGCCGTCCGTTATGGCAGACGGCAAAGAGTCTGATTCCTTTAGTGACTCCTGGTTTGATCCGCCATATCTCAGCCTTCGTGGCTTTCTTCGAGATGTTCTTTGGTCGCGAACCCCACTTTGATCTTTGGAGAAGGTATTTCTTTGTCGTCCCTCGAACTAGAGGGGCCATAATCTGGGAAATGGCGGAGCTGAAGTGTGGCGTATAGCCGCCACCGGATACCCAATTGGGACTACGAAGAAGGAAGTCGACGAGTGGCCCTCGGAGTGGTTTTATATCATGGACGTTCCCCTATTGTGTCCAATCCAGAGGGTCCTTCCCGAATACTACATAGAGCCTTTGAAAAAGCGTTACAGCTGGAGGCCAAAGAGTTTCTCCCAAGAAGAGAGTTCCGAAGTAAAACAACTATCCGCTAAGGTCAAGGTGCTTCCTCATTGCGGGATAACCATCGTTAATGTGATGGCCGCGCCGATTAACCAATGCGTAAAGCTGCTCCAACAATGCACACATCCCTTTTGGTGCTATAGCGGGATAAGAGATTCCACTTGATCCAGAATGTTAGGACCGAAAGACCAGAAAGCCTTAGCAGCCATCCTAGCCGATCTCTTAAAAAGGGAAAAGGAAGGTTTTAACCGCCCCTTCACCAAGGAAGGCTATTCGGCATACAACCCCATTGAATGCATAAGTCTGCTAATGTTCAAAGTTTCGGGCATTCACGCCCTTCATTGTTGTACTTATAACTTGTACCCCTTCCTTGCAGCCTTGGAAGCATTGGATCAAGACGATGAAATGTCATGCACCTCAGCCCGAGGATTATGCGCGTGGCGACGATCCCCAATTTCATGAAGACAAGGAGCTTTCGATCACTTTCGAGGACTGGGTGTTTTACCAGGATGGAATTGAGAAACAGAGGGTAGCCCTTGTAGCTGACAACCCTAGTTCCCTCCTTCTTTGGGGAGTAAGAGAAAAACGACGGCCCAACGAGGGGCTACACCTAGGGGTCGTCAGAGCGCTTGCCGGACTACTCCTCAGACAAGACCTGTTGGGGTTGTGTCGAACGAGGACATAATTCCCAAACAAAGGGTGGCAGGAGAAATCCCATCTGTTGCTCCACCGACAAAAAGGTATAAGGACTGACTTATATTCCTTACGAAGATATTTGTCCTTCCATACTTTCATGACCCTTGACCGACCAACGTAGGAGATGTGCGCAACCTTCCCTGCCTGAGGACGGTGTCGAGGTATTAGGTAGTCAACCAAACCCCAGCATGTCGGTGGGCGCCGGAGTATCGAACACGGGTCCGATCCCCAGAGTTTTCGGACGGACTGTCGACAACGAACTCCAAATACGAGAGTGCCATGAATAATCGGCAGCGGAAGGAGGTTCTACATCATATGATATTTTCCGATCAAGAGTTTAATGCTCTTAGTTCGGTCGATGCGTACATTGGAGCCGCGCGCGCTGGCCTTTAAGAAGTAGTCGGGCAAGTGTCTGCCCACCTACACGTAAGTTATCAACCTTATAATATTCTAACAAAAGTTCACACACGGTAGCCCCCGAGCCTTAATTTGATCGGGGCGGCTGAATTAAGGTTCGACAATAAGTAATGTCTCGATGTGCTGGTTTTCAAGCGGGAAAACGAGAGTTTATCCAAAGATCTCCATGAGAGCCAGGCTGATTTATGGGCCAGTAGGGCCGAGCTAGAGGATTCTGAAGAAGTTTACTAAAGAAGCCCATGATAAGGGAGTGGATTTGGTATATGTAGAAGTTTATTTGTAATATATATTAATAGACAAAAAAATTGCTATAGCAGGTGAATCAATAGGCCAAATGCAGAAAGATCTGGATGCCTCTCGAGAAGCTCAACGATATGCTGAATCAGCTTGAAGCCGATGAGTGCGTACTGAGGCGATGTCATGAAGAAAACAACAATCTCAAGGAATAGAAAAAAACAAGCTCAGTAAGTTGAGAGTTTGAAAACTCAGTTGGTGCAATATCGAGAAGAGAACTAGGAATGAAAAATAAGCATGTTGGGTAAGAAAAAACTCTGACCTCGAACTGATTCAATTTTTATTGTGTTGGTCATGAAAATTTGTTCCTCCCTTGGATTAGGTCTTTTGACTGGGCGTCCTGAAAAGGAGGCCACTTACTTTGGGGGTGACCTTTCAAAGGAGCTATCCATTGTGCATGACCGTGCGCGGAAGGCTATGCGGAGTATGGTCCGAGCCTTATGGCCGAACCGAAACCCTCCACAAGGGATGGTTGATCTTGCCGAGCAATTTACCGGAGCCCGTAGTCGCTTAGAATTGTGGAAGGCCTCAGCCTGTCGAGAAGGTGCTCGAGAGGCATGGGCTATGATGAAGACGCGCTTTACCCACCTAAATCCCGAGAAAATGACTCGAGTTGGACCAGTGGGACCAGATGGGCAGGAGATTCCTCCATGTCTCGTGTACGATCAAGTGATGCCCGCCACGCGCTTGTTGCAGGAGGACTATGCATTAGATGTTATAATAGATCACCTAGATCTGTCTACAAGTGTGTAATCGCCTCTAATGATATTTGTGTGTTAAGGCACTTCCCTCCATATTTTAAAAAAAATATCTATAAACGGCCATAGACTTCTACCTCCCCTGTTATAAACAGGGCAGTGTTTCGTACTTTGTATCCTGCAAAGGTAGGAATCAAATTTCTGATAACTAGGCAATCCGACCATGTGGTACTAACAGACAAAAGTTATATGGGTGGATAATGTTATATTACGACTAGGCATAAGAAACATCTTCAAAAAAAAATAGTTCCTTAATGGGTTCCTTTTTCCAGGGCTACAACATAGGTTGTAGTCGATGAGGCTGTTTATCCACTCAACACAGCCAGCGGTTTGATGATGAAAAATTTGTCGAATAGGTTGGCATCGTCCGAGCCGATCAATTTGTTTCTCAAGAAGTGCTAGCTTTTGGCTTTACCCGTCTGCGGTATATGTCCGAGTGAACCGGTCATAACAATCGCAGTGTTGCTCCCTTTACCCTCTAGCTGAATACATCGGGAACATAGAGAGTAAGCACACAAAAGAGGCAACCCAGCATTGCTAGAATCTTAAGTCCAATTGATGAATAAAATGGCAAGAAACAATGTTTTTATTTCGAGATGTATACATGACAAGTAGGTATAACAAATATATGGAACAATTTCTTTCGGAAGCCCCGAGGTGCTACTTGGTCATTCCGTTTAACATGGATAATATGGTAAATGTCCGAGGGTGTTTGGTTAAGCCGAACATTCCTCGAGAGCAGCTAATTATACCTATAGGAAAAGATAAAAATGCGGGTGATACCGGAAAAGGAAAGCGAGAGAAAAGGGGAGTATGATAGTGCTCTAGCCATAAAAAACGCCAAAGGCGAGCTGCATTCCATGGGTTCGGCTCGAGGCGGTTGTCTTTGGATATGCACAGGTGATAAGCTCCTCCAGTGAAAATTCCATCGATTATAAAAGGGCCCTCCCACTTAGGGTAAAGTTTATACTTCTGTTTCTCAAGGAGGCGTAGGACTTGTTCTCCCATGTTATATGCCTTTGCCCGGACTTCCTTGCTCTGATAGTGCCGAGCTTTTGGTTGATATAAAGTCGATCGGCTAGAGCTATGTCGCACTCGCCTTCCAATGCATCTAAGTCGTCTTGCCGATTTAGCTCAGCTTCTTTTTCCTCGTACATACGCACTCGAGGTGCGTCATGTATAATATCATATGGGAGGGCTACTTTGGCCAGTACACCATAAAGAAGAGAGTGTACCCTTTTGATCAATTCGAGGTGGTGCGCAAGCCCCACAACACGGAGTCGAGCTCCTCCACCCGTTGGCAATCATAGTCTTGAAGGGTGCAACAACATAGGTTTAATGCCACTCATAATGAGCATGTTTGCTTTTTGGACTTGTCCGTTGGTGTGCGGGTGGTATACGGAGGCGTAATCGAGCTTTATGCCCAAGTTTGTGCACCAATCTTTTACCTCCTCGGCGGTGAAATTGGATCTGTTGTGTGTTATTATGTTGTGCAGAACACCGTAACGGTGTACGACACTAGAGATAAAATCAGTTACTCGTTTAGCCTTGGCCAAGGTGAACCGCTTTGCATTGATCCATTTGGAAAATTTGTCAACCATAACGAGGAGGTATTTCTTTTTCTCGCCCCCCCCTATAAGTGGGTCGACCGTATCAAGACCCCAGACTGCAAAAGGTCGAGTGATCGGAATAGTCCGAAGAGCTATTGGGGCATATGGCTTTTGTTTGCAAAGAGTTGGCATCCCGTACAACGCTGGTCGAGTGGGTGGGCGTCCTCTCGGGCAGTTGGCAAGTAGAATCCGGCTCGAAGCGTCTTGGTGACTAGGGCCCGTGCTGCTGTGTGGTGACTGCCCATACCGGCGTGTACCTCGGCCAAAAGTTGTCTTCCTTCTTCCTTAGATATTGCTAAGTACTCCTGTGGTGCTCTTTTTATATAGTTCGCCCTTGTGGACCTTATAAATTTTTGATTGGCGGATGATACGTCGCGCCTTGGTTTGGTCGGGAAGCTCCTTGCATAACACATAAGCAAGGAAGGGTTCGGTCCATGGCAATATTATGGCCATGACCTCACGGGCCGAGGGCGTTTCTTCGATTGAAGACCCATCGATGACTTGATCGTCATGCTCGGTCACTCGGGGTACCACCAACTCTACGCCGTCAGCCCCTGTGCGGACCATCTCGTGTTGCCATACTACAGATGGCTTGAACAACCACTCAAGAAAGATGTTGGTAGGGACGGGGTCACGCTTTGCACCTAAGAGGACGAGAACGTCTGCTGCTTGATTGCTGTGTGTTGAGACATGGTGGAACTCTAGTACTTCAAATCGTGATGATATTTTGAGGACAACGTTCCAATAATACGTCAATTTTGGATTCTTAGCATCAAATTCTCCATTGATTTGTGAAATGGCGAGATTAGAGTCTCCTCGCACCTCGACCCGCTGAATGCCCATTGAGGCCGCCATCCGAAGATCGCGTAATAGGACTTATTATTTGGCTGCTTTGTTTGAAATGGTGTACAAGATCTATAGCACATACCAAACATTATCCCCGTTGGGGGATGTGAGAATCACTCCAGACCCCAATCCAACTCCAGACCCCAATCCAACGATAGTTTTGGACCCGTCGAAATATATGGTCCAATGAGCATAAGTGCTATACTCTTTGGAGAGTTCGACCTCGGTCCATTCAGTCACGAAGTCAGCCAGGACATGGGATTTGATGGACCGTCGAGGTTTGTAGGTGATCTCGAAAGGCAGGAGCTCAATGTCCCATTTTTCTATTTGGCTAGTGGCATATTTATTGTTTATAATATCGTTCGGCGGAGCTTCTGAAGTCACATTTACCACACACTCCTCGAAATAGTGATGAAGCTTCCGTGATGCCTTGAACATTGTATAGGCAATATTTTGGTACTGTGGGTACCTGGTTTTGCATGGGGTGAGGACTTCAGATACATATTATACTGGCATTTGAATCCGTAGCTGTTGGCCCTTGGCTTCTCGTCCTACAACAAGTACTGCGCTGACGACTTCATTGGTGGCTGAGATGTATAGCAACATCGGCTCCCCTTTGAAGGGTGCTACTAGTATGGAGTTGTTGGCTAATATCTTCTTGATGTCCTCCACACCCGCTGTGGCCTCATCGGTCCACTTGAATTCCTTGGTTTTCTTGAGCAACCGATGCACTGCATGGCCTGGTCACCTAGACAAGATATAAATAGGCTTAGGGCCGCCATGCAGCCTGCCAACTTTTGGACGTGTTCTAGCTCTGTTGGAATCGCGAGTTGTGACAATGATCATATTTTGGCCGGATTCCTCTTTGCGATACAATAAATACAAGGAGTTTGCCGGCGGGGACACCGAACATGCATTTATCCAGATTAAGCCGAATGTCGTATTCCCGCTAATTGGCAAAGGTCTCCCTGAGGTCGTCCACCAGCTGTTTGACGTGTTTGGTCTTGAAGACCACATTGTCTACATATGCCTCTACTCTTTTTCCAACTTGTTTCCACAAGCTAGTCTGAATCATGCGCTGATAAGTGGTGAGCGTGTTTTTCAGCCTGAACGACATAGTGTTAAAATAGAATGGCCCGTAGGGTGTTATGAATGTGCGTGTTGTCTGATCATATTCCTTCATTTTGATCTAGTGGTATCCGGGGTAGGCGTCGATGAAGCATAGGGAATCATGGCCGACTGTGGCGTCGATAATCTGATCTATTCAGGGCAATGGAAAGGGATCCTTTGGGCACGCTTTGTTTAGGTCTTTAAAATTGACGCATCGCCAGTAGAATTTATCCTCCTTTGGTACCATCACAGGTTTGCCAACCAGCGGGGTGTTTAATGTCCCTGATGAACCCGACTTCTAGTAACTTGGCGAGTTCTTCGACCATAGCTTGGTGTTTAGGTTTAGAAAATCGGCGCAAGGCCTAATTGACTCATTTGAAACCGGTGATTAGGTTCAGGCTATGCTCTGCCAGCGCTGAGGGATTCCTAGCATGTCTAACGGATGCAAAGAAAATATGTCCTAGTTTTTGCATAGAAAAGCGCGTAGTGCTTCGTCGATTTCAGGCTCCAGTTGTGCCTCGATTCATGCTGTTTTATTAGGGTCCGTCGGGTGTACCTAGAATTTGACAATTTCGTCGGCCGGTTTGAAGGATGTGGAGTTAGGCCGCTTGCTGAGGATCACATCATTTTGGTCCACCATGGCGCGGTGTGTTGTGAGTTCTTCTGCGGCGAGGGTCTCTGCCAGCTCTTCCATGGCGAGGGATGCCGTTTTGTTTTCAGGCTGGAGGGCTGTTTTGGGATCTCTACTTACAGTGATCACTCCCTTTGGCCCTGGCATTTTGAGTTTCATATGTCCCAATAGTGTGTGGTAACCGCTATGGAACGAGACGATATGAAAGAGTACCTCTTCAGATCGGTAATTATCGGGTGTACCGAATACCATCTCGAGCGCTACTTGTCCTATGCAGCGGGCCTCTCTCCCGAGAACAATATCCCGGAAGGTAGTTGTGCTTGGCTCGATTCAAGACCGGTTGAACTGTATTTTTTCCAGTCTGTCCTCGTAAATGAGGTTGAGGTCGCTGCCCCCGTCCATCATTATTTTGTCGAGTCTGAAGGCATTGATTATAGGTTTAGGACTAGGGTGGCAGGTACCCGGCTTGTACTGGCCATCGGCTCGTCGTACTAGTGAGACGTGATAGGTATGTTTCACCATGAGTTTTCCACTACTACGTGATGGATTTGATGGAGCTCGCACAAGGCTCTCTTTATCTCATTTTTTGAGGCGAATGTCTCATAGATTGTTAAGATCTTGGTTGTGTTCGGCGGTGCTGTTGATCAGTGCTCCAAGCGTGTTGATGAGAGGATAGATTCTCCGCTTTTGGCGACCTGCCTGAGGACTCAACATACTCTAAGGCTATGGGTGGCGATTGATTCAGGCAGGGCGGAATGTATGGGGCATGGCTCATCCAATAGTACGTCAAGGACCAATTTAGCCTGCGTCTGAGTTCTTTTTGCCGAGTTTCTCGTTGTGACCGGCCCCGTAACCGAGGGTGTGTGTCTTGTCCGGATTGGTCTCGTGAGGCTAGGGTCGTTGCACATTTGCTGAATTTGCAAAGTACTTCCCCTGGCGCAATATTTGAGTCCTATGCTCGATTGCTTGGTGAAGGTTAAATCCGGTGATGGGAGAGGGTGTTGAGGATGCCTTCATCGTGGCAATGCAGCTGGAAATCATGAATAAGCTCTCGCTTGTGACGGCCTCCGGTCTTGTTGCCAAGGAGGAATCTGGCCCAAAAGTGGTGTACTAATATCCCTGGATTCTGCATGACTTCGTACGTACCCGGAGAGCCATGATCTTCCGTCTTATGCTCGGTATCCATGGTGGGTGGGGAAAGATTTTGGATTCCCATGATTTGCGGGCAAGAAACCTTGATGGCTGTGTTCCCAACTAGGCCGCGTGTTGGGCCTACCGCTGGCCCCAACGAGTTGTCATGGCGAGATAGATTTTCTGGACTGTTGTATAAGTCCGGAGGATTGGTGACCAGGACATAGACTGTCCTGAGCTCAGGTGATTGATTTGGGGAGCCTGTGCCCTGGCACTCGACGATATCTGTTAGGATATAGGTTTACCTTTCGTCAGATCTGAGTCTGATTTGGTCATAGACCGTTACATGGTCGTTCGTCATCCCCATGACTTGCATGTGCTCGACTAGCTTGTGCAACATGGGAATTTCAGTGGAGCTCACACCGCATGATTGTTCGGGTTTAACCCGTGTTGCTAATACCCTCGTGGCGCTCGAGGTAGCTTCCAGAGTGTTCTCAACCAAGCCGCTCTCCGGTGTGTTCACCACGCCGAGCTCTAAGACCGAGGTGGGGACAAAGGTCATCCTGGTGGTGAGGTCTGCGGCTCCCGATGCCAAAGTGTCGGGGGCTGCAAGTTCCTCCAAAGGAGCTAAGAGTCTTGTTAATGCAGGATCTTCCCACGGGTCAGTGGTGAACTCTAGGTTCCCTAACTTGACTTCCTGACTAGGGGTAAAGTTCTCGACTAGGCCGAGGTGACTAGCCGTATTGGCATCCAAAACCATGCTTCTGAAGGCGAAGATTTGTCCGGGGACGAAGACATCCCCGTTAATGATATCTTCGCTGATGACTAGGTGCACCATAGATTCTCCAACAATCCAATGAGTGAAACTCTCAATGAAAGCACCAATGTTGGTGTCAAAACCGGCACATCTCGGGTAGGGATCCCGAAGTGTGGACCTCAAATTGATGGGTTGCAGGAGAGAGGGGGAGACAATGTTTACCCTAGTTCGGGCACTCTTGAGGAGGTAAAACCCTATGTCCTGCTTGATTAAATTGATTTGGATGATGATTAGAGAGTCTACCTCGAAATCATGTATACTAAACCCTAGGTCGAATCCTCCCTCTACATGGACGAGGACCCCCGATTTATATAGTCACGGGGAGGGCCTAGGGTTACATGCAACTAACCTAGTCTACTTTTACTTGGTTGCCAGGCTAGTCTTCGAGGTTCTCCTCCTTGAATACGAGAGAATCACATAGCCTGACCCATCATAGGCACAACCCATCAGGCCTACCTCTTCTTAGTAAGCCGACTACCTGAGGACCCCTCATTTCCATACTCCCTCACCTGTCCTGGGTGCGACAACTTTAAAAAGAAGACAAATGATGAAATGGGTAAACACCTGTAGAAGAGGGGTTTTACGTGTGATAATATGGTGTGGACATTTCATGGTGAGTCTACCCAACGCACCAGAGCTGAGGTGCTTCATCATCGCATCGATTAACATGGTACCGAGATCGAAGACATGGTGCAAGACATTGATCATTCTTGAGTTTCAGATGATGAGACGGAGGAATCTGATGGAGGCCTTCTACGAATTGTTGGAGTCTTCAAAATGTCCTCTCCATGAGCACACTGATACGTCTCAAACGTATATATATTTTTTGATGGTTTCACGCTGTTATCTTGCCTTCTTTGTATGTTTTATGTACCTTTTTATATCTTTTTGGGACTAACTTATTAATTCAGTGCCAAGTGCGAGTTCCTATTTTTCCGTGTTTTTGACTCTTTTCAGATCTGATTTTGGAACGGAGTCCAAACCGAAGAAAAACCCCGAAATGATTTTTTTCCCGAACGGAAGAAGTCCACGGGGCTTTTGGGCCAAGCCACGTGGGCTCCAGGGAGCCCACAAGCCCCCACTCCGCCACGAGGGGGAGGCGGTAGTGGGCAGGCTTGTGGCCTCCCTGGCCGGCCCCTGACCTAGATCTTTGCCCTATAAATTCCCAAATATTCCGCAAAAAATCGGGGAGCCTCGAAAATACTTTTCCGCCGCCGCAAGCTTTCGTTTCCGCGAGATCTCATCTGGAGACCCTTCCCGGCTCCCTGCCGGAGGGGACTTTGGTGTTGGAGGGCTTCTTCATCATCATCATCGCCCCTCCAATGACTCGTGAGTAGTTCACTTCAAACCTACGGGTCCGTAGTTAGTAGCTAGATGGCTTCTTCTCTCTCTTGGATCTTCAATACAAAGTTCTCCATGATCTTCATGGAGATCTATCCGATGTAATCTTCATTGGCCGTGTGTTTGTCGAGATCCGATGAATTGTGGACCTGTGATCAGATTATCTATGATATATATTTGAGTCTTTGCTGATTTCTTATATGCATGATTTGATATCCTTGTAAGTCTCTCCGAGTCTTGGGTTTTGTTTGGCCAACTAGATCTATGATTCTTGCAATGGGAGAAGTGCTTGGTTTTAGGTTCTGCCATGTGGTGACCTTTCCCAGTGACAGTAGGGGCAGCAAGGCACACATCAAGCTGTTTCCATCAAGGGTAAAAAGATGGGGTTTTATCATTGGTTTGAGATTATCCCTCTACATCATGTCATCTTGGTTAAGGCGTTACTCTGTTCTTATGGACTTCATACACTAGATGCATGCTGGATAGCGGTCGACGTGTGGAGTAATAGTAGTAGATGCAGAAAGTATCGGTCTACTTGTTTCATACGTGATGCCTATAGAAATAATCATTGCATAGATATCGTCACGACTCTGCACAGTTCCATGAATTGCTCGACAGTAATTTGTTCACCCACTGTCTACTTGCTTTCACGAGAGAAGCCACTAGTAAACACTATGGCCCCCGGGTCTATTCACATCCATCGTTTACATCTCCGCTTTTACTTTGCTTTGTTACTTTGTTGCTTTCAGTTCTCAGTTGGCAAACAATCTATAAGGGATTGACAACCCCTTCATAGCGTTGGGTGCAAGCTTTTGTGTTTGTGCAGGATCTTGAGATACTCTTCCGCCGGATTGATACCTTGGTTCTCAAACTGAGGGAAATACTTACCGTCGCTGTGCTACATCACCCTTTCCACTTCGAGGGAACACCAACGCAAGGCTCCAAGGCCACGGGGGAAATCCTTTGCATACTTGCCTAGGAAGTCCCTTAAGGCGTAGCCGTAGCTGAAGGATTCCTGGTGCCGTCGACACAACTATTTCTGGCGCCATTGCAAGGGATACACAGCAAACATCAGAAGTATTTCTGGCGACATTGGCGGGGAGGAGAGATCAAGATCTATCCAAGTAGGTCTCACAAACTCATATCTTGCATTTACTTTTGTTGCGAGTTGCCTCTCGTTTTCCTCTACCCCACTTCACATTTGCCGTTTTCATGTGCCTTTCTCCTTTCCTTTTTCGTTTGCCTTTTCGTTTTCCCTTTTCTCTCGCTTGCTTTCTGTTCGCTTGTGTGCTATGTGCCATCAATATGCTTGCATCTTCTCTTGGTGAAAATCTAGTGATATGGATCCTCATCCACTAGCTAATCTCTTTGAGAGACCCACTTATGTGGAACAATTGCTAGTGAGTTGATGATAATCCCACTATTTTTGAAGAGCGTCAACTTTGCATGCATGTGGATCATGAAAAGAATATCCTTTGGGATAGATGTATTGTTGAATTTGAATATGATCCCACATGTAATTACTATGAGAGAGGAAAATATTTTGGTAGAAACTTTCATGTTACCAAATTACCTCTCGTTATGTTGAGATTGCTATTGTCTCTTTCTTCTTCCTTGCATATGGCAACTATTGGTTGTCTTGACAATATGTTTTCCTATAAAATGCCTATGCATAGGAAGTATATTTGAATTAGATGAGATGTTCACATGCTTTATGATGCTCTCGTTGTGCTTCAATTCTTGTCTTTTGTGTGAGCATCATTGAGTTATCAATGCCTAGCTAAGGGCGTTAAACAAAAGCGCTTGTTGGGAGGCAACCTAACGAATCTATCCCTTTTCTTTCTGTTTTCTGTTTTCCACACTTTCATAATTCTGTTATGATAGTTTTTTTTTGTGTTTCTTTTTGCGTTTGTGCCAAGCAAAACCGTTATGATTAGTCTTGAGGATGATCGTTTGGTCACGGTGGAAAAGACAGAAACTTTCTGCTCACGAAAATAATTTTCATTTTCTTCTGTAAGAGATTTTTGAGTTGATTCTTTTTGCTGTTGATTGCTACACAAATTCTTTAGACTGTCGTAATTGTTCAGAATTTCTGAAGTACGAGATGTATACGACACATACAGATTGCTATAGACTGGTCTGTTGTTAACATATTCTGTTTTTGTTGTGTTGGTTGCTTATTTTGATGAAACTATGGATAGTATCGGGGGGTATTAGCCATGGAAGATTGAAATTACAGTAACCCAACGTCAGCACAAGTAGAATTTAAGTTGCTACAGTACCTAAGGAAGTGGTGGTTTGCTTTCTTGTACTAATGTTATCACGAGTTTCTGTTTAAGTTTCGTGTTGTGAAGTTTTCAAGTTTTGGGTGAAGTTCTTATGAACAAAAAGATAAAGAGTGGCAAGAGCTCAAGCTTGGGTATGCCCAAGGCACCCCAAGAGATTCAAGGATGCCGTAAAAGCCTAAGCTTGGGGATGCCCCGGGAAGGCATCCCCTCTCTCGTCTTCAATCCATCGGTAACGTTACTTGGGGCTATATTTTTACTCACCACATGTTATGTGTTTTTGCTTGAAGCGTCTTGTATCGTAGGAGTCTTTTGTTTTTGTTGTGTCAAAATCATCCTAGCTTCACACCTAGAGAGGGAGACATGCACACACCATGATTTTGTCGAGCTTCACTTATATCTTCTGGTAGACAATTCAGGTCACATCTGCTTCACTTATATCTTTTGAGCTAGATACTTTTGCTCTATGTGCTTCACTTATATCTTTTAGAGCACAGCAGTGCGTAGATTGGTAGTTGATATATGCTTTGAAAGTAGTCTCAAAAGGGGTAGTTATCCAAAGGGATACGAAAACTTCCACCTTCATGTGCATTGAATAGTTAGAGAAGTTTGATTCATTTCAATTAGTTTTGAGTTGTGGTTATCGTAATATTGAAGTCATGCTAGTAAGGTGTTGTGGATCTAGAAATACTTGTGTTGAAGTTAGTGATTCCCGTAGCATGCACATATGGTGAACCGCTATGTGATGAAGTCTGAGCATGATTAGTCTTTTGATTGTCATCCTTTGTGTAGCGGTCGGGATCGCGCGATGGTTTATACCTACCAACCCTTCCCCTAGGAGTATGCGTTGAATGCTTTGTTTCGATTACTAATAAAATTTTTGCAACAAGTATATGAATTCTTCATGACTAATGTTGAGTCCATGGTTTAGATGCACTTTCACCTTCCACCATCACCATCTTCTTAGTGCCGCGCAACTTTCGCCGGTGAATAAAACCCACCATTAGCCTCCCTCAAAACAGCCAACATACCTACCTATTCTGGCTTTTTCAAAGTCATTCCGAGATATATTGCCAACCAACTACCACCATGACATGTGCCACCACGTCTATATTTCCATTGCATGATTGTAAGATAGCTAGCATGATGTTTCCATTGATGTCTATGCCATGCTAGATCATTCCCACGGTACACTACCGAAGGCATTCCATATAGAGTCATAGTTGCTCTAACTTTTGAGTTGAAAGTGTGATGATCATCATTATTGGAGCATTGTCCCATGTGAGGAAATAAAAGAGGCCAAAGAAGCCCATAAAAAAAAGAGGCCAAAGAGCCCACCCAAAAAAAGAGAAAAAAGAGAGAAGGGACAATGCTACCACTTTTTCCACACTTGTGCATATTAAGCAGCATGATCTTCATGATTGAGAGTCTCTCGTTTTGTCACCACCATATAGCTAGTGGGAAATTCTCATTATATAACTTGGCTTGTATATTCCAATGATAGGCTTCCTCAAAATTGCCTTAGGTCTTCGTGAGCAAGCAAGTTGGATGCACACCCACTAGTTTTCTTTAAGAGCTTTCGCATAGTTGTAGCTCTAGTGCATCATTTGTACGGAAATCCCTACTCATTCACATTGGTATCTATTGATGAGCATCTCCACGGCTCATTGATATGCCTAGTTAATGTGACTATCTTCTCCTTTTTGTCTTCCAACCTCCACCACATTCCACACCATCTATAGTGCTATAACCATGGCTAACTCTCATGTATTGCGTGAGAGTTGAAAATGTTTGAGAAAGTAAAGGTGTGAAACAATTACTTGGCCAATACCGGGGTTGTGCATGATTTAAATTTGTTGTGCAATGATGATAGAGCATAGCCAGACTATATGCTTTTGTAGGGATAACTTTCTTTTGGCCTTGTTATTTTGAAAGTTCATGATTACTTTGCTAGTTTTCTTGAATTATTATTGTTTCCACGTCAATAGCAAACTATTGTTTTGAATCTAATGGATCTGAACATTCACGTCACATAAGAGGAATTACAACGGACACCTATGCTAGGTAGCATGAAAGCATCAAAAATTCATTCTTTATCACTTCCCTACTCGAGGACGAGCAGGAGTTAAGCTTGGGGATGCTTGATACGTCTCAAACGTATCTATAATTTTTGATGGTTTCACGCTGTTATCTTGCCTTCTTTGTATGTTTTATGTACCTTTTTATATCTTTTTGGGACTAACTTATTAATTCAGTGCCAAGTGCCAGTTCCTGTTTTTTCCGTGTTTTTGACTCTTTTCAGATCTGATTTTGGAACGGAGTCCAAACGGAAGAAAAAACGCCGAAATGATTTTTTCCCTAACGGAAGAAGTCCAGGGGGCTTTTGGGCCAAGCTAGGTGGGCTCCAGGGAGCCCACAAGCCCCCACTCCGCCACCAGGGGGACGCGGCGATGGGCGGGCTTCTGGCCTCCCTGACCGCCCCCTGACCTAGGACTTTGGCCTATAAATTCCCAAATATTCCGCAAAAAATCGGGGGAGCCTCGAAAATACTTTTCCGCCGCCGCAAGCTTCCGTTTCCGCGAGATCTCATCTAGAGACCCTTCCCGGCACCCTGCCGGAGGGGACTTTGGAGTTGGAGGGCTTCTTCATCATCATCAACGCCCCTCCAATGACTCGTGAGTAGTTCACTTTAGACCTATGGGTCCGTAGTTAGTAGCTAGATGGCTTCTTCTCTCTCTTGGGTCTTCAATACAAAGTTCTCCATGATCTTCATGGAGATCTATCCGATGTAATCTTCTTTGGCGGTGTGTTTGTCGAGATCCGATGAATTGTGGACCTGTGATCAGATTATCTATGATATATATTAGAGTCTTTGCTGATTTCTTATATGCATGATTTGATATCCTTGTAAGTCTCTCCGAGTCTTGGGTTTTGTTTGGCCAACTAGATCTATGATTCATGAAATGGAAGAAGTGCTTGGTTTTGGGTTCTTCCATGTGGTGACCTTTCCCAGTGATAGTAGGGGCAGCGAGGCACACATCAAGCAGTTGCCATCGAGGATAAAAATATGGGGGGTTTATCATTGGTTTGAGATTATCCCTCTACATCATGTCATCTTGCTTAAGGCGTTACTCTGTTCTTATGGACTTAATACACTAGATGCATGCTGGATAGCGGTCGACATGTGGAGTAATAGTAGTAGATGCAGAAAGTATTGGTCTACTTGTATCGGACGTGATGCCGATAGAAATAATCATTGCATAGATATCGTGACAACTCTGCACAGTTCTATCAATTGCTCGACAGTAATTTGTTCACCCACCGTCTACTTGCTTTCATGAGAGAAGCCACTAGTAAACACTACGGCCCCCGGGTCTATTCACATCCATCGTTTACATCACCGCTTTTACTTTGCTTTGTTAGTTTGTTTCTTTCAGCTCTCACTTGGCAAACAATCTATAAGGGATTGACAACCCCTTCATAGCGTTGGGTGCAAGCTTTTGTGTTTGTGCAGGATCTTGAGATACTCTTCCGCCGGATTGATACCTTGGTTCTCAAACTAAGGGAAATACTTACCGTCGCTGTGCAGCTACATCACACTTTCCGCTTCGAGGGAAGACCAACGCAAGGCTCCACGGCCACGGGGGAAATCCTTTGCATACTTGCCTAGGAAGTCCCTTAAGGCGTAGCCATAACTGAAGGATTCCTGGTGCCGTCGACACAACTATTTCTAGTGCCATTGCAAGGGATACACAGCAAACATCACACACCGAGCTTTTTCAGATGGATGCCATTGCACAAGTAATGCCTCTAATGCCTCAATTCAACTTGGACAGAGAATGCTACGACGCGATGATGACACTATTTTGATGCTTTCTACCCAAAGTCCATGTCATGCCTGCAAACCTGTAGCAGTCGGACAAAATACTTCGTGTACTTAAGATGCCCTATGAGAAGATAGATGCATGTGAGAATGGGTGTGCCTTATTTAGGCTTGAGCATGCGTACTTGAACTATTGTCCCATCTCCATGTATGTTGTGGTAGACAACGGTATTGGTGGGAAGAGGTAGACCAAAATCCTAGTTAATGTTCTTTGGTATATGTCAATCATACCAAGACTTCAACGTATTTTCATGGTCGAAGAGATGGCCATACAAATGACATGGAACAAATTGGGCAAAAGAATCAAACTAGATGCACATGGGAATAACATGTTGGTACACACATCGGATGCGGAAGCATGGATGCACTTCGTTGCATTACATCCACATAAAGCGGTAGATCCAAGGAATCCTTGAGTCTACGGCGGCATGGATACGTTCAATCCCTTTGCTATGATGGCAAGCTAATACAGCAGTTGGCATGTATTTGTTATTCCACTATATCTCCCCCAGACGGAATATGCAAAAAAAAGAACATATTCCTGACATTGATAATTCCAGGACCCAACTATCCTGGGAAGAATATGAATGTGTACATGCAGCTGCTTAAGGATGAATTGCAAGGATCTTCGGAGAATGGGTTCAAGACATACGACGCTGCTAGAAAAGAAAACTTCAAAATGCATATGTGGTACATGTACTTGATGCATGACTTGCCGGCGTATGAGCTATTCGCTAGCTCGTATGTGCATGGAAGGTTCCTCTACCCCACATGCAAGGCAACTCTTGAGTTTCATTGGCTGTAGGCGGGTCGGAAGTATTCTTGCTTTGACTTGCATAGACAGTTCTTGGATCCTTGCCATGAGTTCAGAAAAAACAAGAAAAACTTTATCAAAGGTAAAGTTGTCAAAAACTCAGCACCACTTGCGTTGACAGGCCAACATATCCTGGATGAGTTAAACGCTCTCGAGCCTGATCTAGAGCGTCCATGGTATTTCAAGGGGAATAATTCAAAACACGCTTGGACTCACAATACATGCTTGTGGGGTCTGCTTACTTCAAACACATCCTTCTTCCACACAAGATCGACATGATTCACACTAAAAAGGAATATCGGAGAGGCCATTTTTGCTACATTGCTCGGCATAGAGGGGAAGTCAAAGGATAATCCTAAGGCTAGAGTCGATCAGCACACTATGTGGTAAACCGTTACAAAACATGCGAAAATCGAAAGGAAAGTAGAACTGGTCGAAGCCAAAGGCCTGGTTCAATCTAAAAAAGGGGAGCTATGAGGGAAATTATCTTGTGGGTCAAAATGCAGTTGATGTTCCCCGATGGGTATGCAGCGAGTCTTAAGATTGGAGCGAGTCTCAAGAAATTGAAAATATTTGGTCTCAACAGTCATGATTGGCACGTATGGCTTGAGCGGGTAATGTCAGTGATGTTTCGTGGCTTTATTCCTCGGGACGAATGGCCAGTACTGGACGAGCTGACCTATTTCATTCGTGTTCTTTGTGCGAAATAACTATCGCCTTGCATGGTAGATGACATGGAGGAGTTGGCACAGGAGTTGCCCTCCAAGTTAGACAAGATCTTTCCACCGGGATTCTTTAATCCAATAACATTTGATTTTACATATCCCGACCATCGCAAGATTGGGGGGGGGCATGCAAAATATTTGGTGCTT